>NC_071996.2:108287424-108590454 GCF_028885655.2 Pongo abelii | reverse complement strand
ATGAGTATAGGCATGGCCCTTCAAGTGTGTTCAAATGTTTGGCAAGTATTGCTATACACTTTAATTTTCTTTACTAAAAATTCCTTCTTTCACAAACAAATAGTCAAAATTTTATGCCTCACCCTGACTTTCCTGAACTCAGATTATGTCCCCAAAATGTAACAAATAGTGGATTCATTACCCCAAAAATATTCTGACATTTTTCTTTTTCTTTTGTCTTCTATCTTACAGATAAGAAAATATACTCCACGGTTCAACTTAGTGGTTAAACTATTTCTAAAAATACATATATAACCTTATCTGTGGGTAGATTCTGTTAGGGCAACTGAGGAACCCAGAAAACACCATTCCCAGCATGCTGGTTTGTTTTAATCTTTTGTTTTCATTCTTTCCTCCCTTAGAAAGACTCTACTGGATTAAAAAAACAAAACGAACAAACAAAAAACAAATAAAAAGCTGCATTCAAGAAAATAACTGAAAAATTAAGTACACAGCATTGGTCTCCAGAAGAGACATGTGGGTACTTATAGGAAAACACCACCTTTATTATTTAAATAAGTAATAGAATACTCATTTGAGGGTCAAATAAATGGACCAGTGTGGGAAACTTTCCTACCTGTGATACAGGATCAAAAAATGTTACCTACCTTTCCTAGACTTATTGATTTTTGTATCCTCAGGACAGAGATCTACCGCACAAATATTTGTTGTAGGAAAAAAGGAACATGAAGGTAAAGGGTACTTACAACACTGGGATGCCCCTTTTCTTCAGTGCTGTGAGACTGAACAAAGTTTTACATGGAGAAACAGTCCACAATTGCTTCACTTCCTCAAAGCCCACATACAGCTTCCTCTTCTTTGTTAATACAACCCTTAGGTTCTTTTACATACTTTCAATGATTTAATAATTTCTGCCCTACCTATAATTATTCATTCTTCTCTATATTTTGCCTTTCTTTTCATACTAGTAGTTCCTTTTGCTTAACTTATCTTTGTAATATTAACGTTTTCTGCCATTTCCACCTTATGTGTGCTTTAAATAGTCTTATTTTCACCTACTGCCAAGAACACCTTTATTTGCCTTCCAGCTCCTCCTTGTATAACTGGGTAACAAGCTTTATATTCTAAACACAGACCATTGCAGTGATTTTTTTCCCTCTCTTTCCTTTTGCCATTAACTCTTTGTATGTCTTGCTAAAACAGTAAATGTTTCTTCTGCTTTTGATTGTTGAGTGGTTTGTATGTTTATGTGGGTTGTATACGATAGTACTCTCAAAATAAGGCATAATATAAAGAATTTTAATGTTTCCTCAAAAACCATTAGCAAAACATAAAAGGTCAAAGTTTGATTGATTTCCTGGAGGGTACATACATGAATGTATCTTTACATATTGTATAGCCTGGGCATCTGTATTTTTTAATGTTAAATGCTATTTTTATAATTTTTTGTATTTTTCCCCTTTTTATACCTACCCGATTGTACTTGAAAAAAAAAAAGAGCATTTCAATTCTCAATTACTGAGTTATTTACAGAACTGGTAGAAAGTGAGGTTTTTCAGTTTCATGTTCATATGAATAACAATTTCTTTATAAATATACTTTAAGCAAGGTTTCAATCTAATGTTAAAATGTCAAGCCAAAATCAAGTCAGCTGTTGACAATTATTTACTGGGTATTTTTTGTGGCTCATCACTGTGTTTGGTCCTAAGAGGAATGGAAGATAAATGTGACTATAACATTTTCTGTGGCTTTATAGTTTACTAAATTTTTTTCCTGTACAAAGTGAAGTCTAATCACACACAATTGATCTTACCCAAATTCAACTGTATGTTCATGATGAGAGAAAACTAGAAAAAAAGGTGGGAGGATATGCAGGATAAAACAACTTAATGAGAGCAATTTCACTTACCTTCCATCTCAATGACAGCGTGCCCTTGAGGGACTGTGTCTGCGAGGGAACAGGAGTTTGGAGAAATGAGTTGTTCGCTGCGGGTCTTTGCTTGCCTTTCTCATGCTAAGCATCTCACCACCCTGAGTATGATTCCTGTGTTTCAAGATTTATAGCTTTCATGTGTGCCTGAGTTAATGTGGTCTGCTATAACAAAAATACCATAGAGTGGGTGGCTTATCAACAATGGAATTTTCTCACAGTTCTGGAGGCTGGGAAGTTCAAGATCAAGGTGCTGACAGATTTGGTGGCTGGTGAGGGCCTGCTTCCTGGTCCATGGATGCCTGTGTTCTCATTGGGTCCTCATATGGTGGAAGGGGGAAGGGAACTCTCTGGGAGTCTTTTTTTTTTATAAGGAAACTAATCCCATTCATGAGGGCTCTACTACAGCTCTCTGCACCAGCAGAGATGGCATTGTGTGGATGTCACCAAAGTTGCTGCCTGTGCCCTTGGGAGGGATAGCCTCTGTGACCCATGCTATACTGGGTCCCATTGGAGTTCTACCTGGGGTGTCCAAGCAATTTGACACTACAGCACAAGGAACAGAACCCAGTGGTGTTTGGCTGCCCTATTCAGCATGCACTGAGGTCCTGAGGGCACCAGCAGCCCTTCCTTTGACACCACTCTGTCTCCAGGGCCCTTGCACTCTGGGCTTGTTGGTAGGAAGGATTGTCCTGATGATCACTGAATTGCCTTCAGAGTCATTCTTCCATTGTCCTGGAGAATAGCTCCTGGCTTCTGCTGAGATGGCTGATCCATACTAATCTCCTTATCAAACAGTTGTTTGACCACATCCTTAGTATTCTTTCCCAAACAGGCTTTTTCAGACTTTTCAGTATGGATAGGCTGAGAATTATCTAAATCTTTCAGCTCTGCTTCCTTTATGATGGACAATTCCATCTTTAAGTCATTTTTCTCATCTTGAATTTTACTATAAGCAGCCAGAAAAAGCCAGGCTGTGCCTATGGGTTCAAAGAAACTATCTACAATTACATTAATTAAATATGCTATCTGGATTTTAGAGAAATCAGAGAAATTTGCTTACAAATAGCTTCATCTAAATACCCAATTTCATCACTTACAAGTTCTACCTTCCATAAAACACCAGAACAACACACTTCAGCAAAGTTCTTTGCCACTTTATATCGAGGATGGTCTTTTCTCCAGTTTCCATGAATAACATGTTCCTCATTTCCATCTGAGACCTCGTAAGAATGGCCTTTACCATCCATATTTCTACCAACGTTCTATTCAGGATTATGTGGGTATCATCTAAGAAGACTCAGAGATCGAGGCTTTCTTTACAGCTCTCCTCTTGTGATGGTGGTGTTGGTGGTGTTGGTGTTTTTTGTTGTTGCTGTTGCTTTGTTTGTTTCTGTTTTTCTTTGGAGCCCTTGCCAGAATCACCTTTTAAAAGTTCAGTCATGACAATGTGGGCTTTTTTTTTAGCATGCACTTAAAAACTCTTTCAGCCTCCACCCATTACCCAGTTTCAAAGCTGTTTCCATATTTTTAGGTATTCGTTATAGTGTCATTTTACTTCTTGGTACCAATTTTTGTCTTAGTCCATTTGGGCAGCTATAATGAAATTTCATAAACTGGCTTATAAACAACAGAAATTTATTTCTCCACTGTTCTGGAGGCTGGGAAGTGCAAGATCAAGGCACAGGCAGATTCAGTGTCTGTTGAGGACCTACTTCCTGGTTCACAGATGGCCATCTTCTTGCCACATCCTCATGTGGAAGAGCTTTCTGGGGCCTCTTTTAGAAGAGCACTAAACCTATTCAAGAGGGCTCCAGCATCACGACCTAATCATTTCTCAAAGGCCCCACCTCCTAATACCATCATATTGTGGTATAGAATTTCAATGTATGATTTTTGGAGGGAAACAAACATTTTGTCTATAGCAATGTGTCACTATCTTCAAACACAAGCCAACTATTTCATCTGGTGTTTGACTGATGAAATGGCTGTCTCTTTGAAACAATAATTTTGTATTCTCTATGGTGAATTGAGGGGATTTCCAATGGTATTTTGTAATTTCCCTTCACATTCCTGAGAGGCAGTGCCTGAGTCCTACATCTCAAGTAAATTTCAGAACAAACACTCAACCTTCTTTCAATTCTTATTTTAAAGTTCCCTGAGAGTGCAGACAAGGAAATGTCATCCTATTGACTTGGCAAGGCTACTCAGATGCTATATGAGGCTTTCCTGGTCTGACAAACCTTGAGCTGAAATTCCTCCCATTTTCTTTGCTGCCTCAGAAATAAAAGATTAAACACTTAGCTTAGTCAAAGACATTCTAGTCTATGTGTAGAGCAAAGATAAACACACATGAAGTAATAACACCAGAGAATGTATAGGAGATCCTTAAAGCTCAAGAAAGACCCATCTCAGGGGAATACAAGTCCCCAAATTTTAGAAAATAAATTGTTTGTACATCCACCTGGATTTATCTGGATTCATATTTCCAATGGTAGCCATGTTACCTGTTTACTCAGCTAATTAATTGCATCTTTGGCATTCACTCATAATTTACTCTTTAAAGCAATTGCTATTACAAGCACAATCTGACATTAGACATCTTGGGTTCTCTTGGTCAATTTTTTGTTGCAATAACTGAATACCTGAGAATGGGTAATATATAAAGAAAAGAAATTGATTTCTTTTAGCTCTAGAGACTAGGGAGGCCAAGGTTCAGGGGCCACATCTCGTAAGGGCCTTCTTGCTGGTGGGGACTCTCTGCAGAGTCCCAAGGCAGCACAGGGCATCACACATTGAGGAGGCTCATGACAGATGGCCAAAGTAGCTTTTATAACACACCATTCTCATGATTACTAACTCACTCCCTCAATAACTCATTAATCCATCAATCCATGAATGGTTTAATCCACTAATTTATGAATGGGTTAATGGTGGCAGAGGCCTCATGACTCAGTCATCTCCCAAAGGTCCCACCTCTCTCCACACTGCTGCACTGGGAGCTGCGTTTCCAGCACATGAACTTGTTGGGGACACACTCAACCATAGCAGTTTTATGCCCTAGCTCCACCCGTATACTATTTGTGTTACTCTACGTGAGGCTCTTACTTCTCAGTGCCTCAGTTTCCTTATCTGTAAAACAGAGATAATGATAGAACCTCATTTATGGGGTAGTTGGAAGATTATCTGATACAGAACTTTGAACATGATACCTGGCACACAGCAAATATTCAGTAAATGTCACCTCTTAGCATCATATTTTTTTTGGTGAACAAAATTTACACCCATTAGGAGGATTCTCTATAACCAACAGAATGGCAAGAGGATTTCTGCTTCCCTATTCATACATTGTAGGACAGGGTCATTACTAGCTCTGAATTTTCACTCTTTATTGAAAACTTCTACATTTTTGGTCTAAGATTTCTTATCATTTTTCAAATCATCTTCTATCTCCTTTACTTCTATTAGTAGCCCAAATAAACTTGTTTATTTCTTGCAAAGATATTTTTCATGAAGAAGTAAAATGCTAAAATAATTTCCTGAGAATAACCATGCCAGGGACAGCAAGTAAAGAACCAGTTAGTTTCTTTCACTCTTCTCCATCAGACTAACCCATGACACCATCAACAAAATTACAAATCAGACAAGGTTGTGGACTTTTGGGATCACTGGCCAGCAGGTATCTCTGCAAACCACATACCAAGAATGCTGACATAGAGTACAGTTAAGGACTGGGGTATTTTAGGCTTGCAGAAGTCAGAGAAAAGAAAGCACAGTGTGACTTTGAGTCATTGAGTAAGACTTCATGCATGATGTGGGTCATATCCTTGAAGATGGATGGTATATAGGTAAGAGAAGTAGGAGGTGGACAGGCACACCACTTAGAGGAAAAGGCATGAGGAAAGGTCCAAACACGTCTACTGGGGGGTGGGGACACGGGGAGGATGGAGTGACTAGTAACAAAAAACAATGTGGTAGAGATTGGTGAGAAATAAACATGAGTAGAAAGGATAAAGTAAAGACAAGAAGGGTTTTGAAATCTGGCTAAGAAGGCAAGACCCAAATTAGGGGACAATAGAAAGCCATTAAGTTTTTTTACCAGAGGAAATGCTTGATGATATTGGTATTCAGAGAAAAAATAATATGGAAGACGCACATAGAATAAATTAAAGGGAAAGAGAGTGCTATATTTTGCAGCAATGGAACTCATTGCTAATAAAATCTCTTGCTCTTCCTTTCTTTTTACAATTTCAAATTTCTTCCAATTTCTTCATATACATTTTTAGCATGGTTAGTCATCTGTCCTCAAAATGAACAGAACTATTTTCCCCAGGTTTTTCTCTGACGAGAAGGGATAGGGTGCAGAAATATATCTTAATGCACTTGGGAGGCAGGAGGTGCTCAGGGTTATGTGTCTGGGTGGACGGGACAGGGGGCACTGCCTGCTACTCCTAGGCTTCCTCCTGGCATGACTTCGGTGTGACTGTCATGGCCGGACCCTTTGCTATCTCCTCGTAAGCAGGCTTTCCTATATTTGGTAATATATAATGATTAATGGGCAGTAAAACTAATAACATGGAGACACACAAAATAAATGAGGTGGCAAATATGAAAAGGAAGTACCACTTAATGTTGTTGTGAAATCTGACAGCATAGCCGAGTTGCCCAATAACTCAGCCTGAGGAATCTTTGCCAGCGGGAAACAAGGTTACAAGAAGGTGATACTTCCATTAATAACCTTCCCTTGGGGAACTCTATGATCAGTCTTTCTTTTTTTTTTTTTTTTTTTTTTTTTCTTTTTTTTTTCTTTTATTATTATTATTATTATTATTATTATTATACTTTAGGTTTTATGGTACATGTGCACAATGTGCAGGTAAGTTACATATGTATACATGTGCCATGCTGGTGCGCTGCACCCACCAACTCGTCATCTAGCATTAGGTATATCTCCCAGTGCTATCCCTCCCCCCTCCCCCCACCCCACAACAGTCCCCGAAGTGTGATGTTCCCCTTCCTGTGTCCATGTGTTCTCATTGTTCAATTCCCACGATCAGTCTTTCTTGTACTGAAATTCTTGCTGGGTTGTACTGAGATGTCAGGGTACATGGAAACACTGCTTTACTCTACCTCAGAGAAGCGCACAGAGAAACAGCAAGAGTGTCACAACTCTCCACTTATCCTAAACTGTCTCTCTTTTCTCCCCCGAGTGCTGACATCCATTCTTTTTCCTAGCTGGCACCCATTATTCTATCTAAAATGAGCATCCTGGCTTTCCATGGTGTACTACGCCTCCTCAACTCTTTCAGTGTGCCTACGACCCAGACATGACTAATCAGTGCATTTCTTCCCCCTGGTGAGCTCTGGGACAGCTACTGACACACACAGGGCTAACTAGAACTAAGCCTGGCAGAGTGAGCAGTCTTTGTTACTGGGGTTACTGGGAGAATCTAAGCCTGGAGCTTCTGGCAGCCATCTTGCTTTTCCATAAGAATCAAGTCCGAAGAGAGGAACCAGAATTGCACAAGAGAGTACTGCTGACATGGAGACCCTGGGTGCAGCTACATTTCTTTGTGGATGTTCCTCTGAACATTTTAGTTGCCAGGAGTCAAGAAATTATCTTGGCAAAACTAGTTCGAAATTGTTTTCTTTCCACTGTAACTCACAGTCTTGACTTCATATTCTATTCTCCACTCTCTCATCCACATAACAATCCATGTTACCACCAGTTTTTTCTACTCAGGTTGGACACTTGAGGAACAGGGCAGACTGCTGGTGAAGGAATGGTGAGTACAGAGCTGACCACACCAGTGAGAAGTGTGTCTGACATCAGCTTATAGACAGGCATGTTCTAGTCTGTTCCTGCATGGATTTTACAAGTGACAAATCTTCTACATCGAGAAGAGTTTTATTACATTGGTTTGCTCACCTTGACCCCTGACTCCTTTGTGAAGAGAGGACCATTCTCCAGGTCATTAGTAATAAGTAGAGACATACTACCAATGGTTAGACAATTTAGAAAAATAGAATGGCTTTCAAAAGAGAGGTAAAATCAATTCTTGCTATGGTTGACCAGGGGTTCAAACAACCTATCTACAATGACATTAATTAAATATGTTGTCTGGATTTTAGAGAGACTGGAGGAAATCTGACATCACTTTTAAGAGCTAGTTATTCCCATAGGTATTCTCATGACTACTCAACAGAGGCCTCTCATTTAGGAGGAGAGAGACCTGTCTCCCAGGAAGAGGGTATCTATTTCTGGAGAAGGGTTTGTGTTTTATCACTGTGTTTGTTTTAAGTTTCCCTTTCACAGAAATTTCCAGACAAACTGTGAATTAGAAACTTTTCTGTAAATTGACTCTAAGGAAATGATGGACTAAAAGCAGTCTAGGGTGCTTAACAACAAAGATTTGATATAGGAGGCATGTTCAGTGGGGACTTGGAATTGAAAGGTTTAGAGTCTAAGGAAGTTATTTAATCTCATCTGGGCTTCAGTTTCTACATCAGTAAAAGTGCGATAATGGAAAAATCATATTGATGATGATAATGATGATGATAAAAATAGCAGCAGCTATCTCTGTACCAGGCACATTCTTATATATATCTATTAACTCATTTAATTATATGAGGTATACACTAATATTATCCTCATTTTATAGTTGAGAAAATTGAGGCAAAGATAAAGTAACTTGTCTAAGTTAACAGGGATGCCAATCTCATAAGTTTCACTTGGTTCACTGTTAATACTCCCCCAAAAAAGAAAAAAACTGTTTTGTTCTTATTTTAAAATCAACTTTTGAGCAATGTGATATATTTTTATATTCCCTGCCTTGTTCTGGGTAAAAATTTAGGAAGGAGCTTGTGATGCATCATTAAATAGTTTTTCCCATCATTTGTTATTATAAGATGAAATTATGTATGTACAAAAAATTCACAAAGCTGCAATGTACTCTATATACATGTAATATGTTGCTACTAATTAAAAAGGAGGATCTTTTCCTCCACATCTGCAGGATGTGGACTCAGCTCATCAAAAGACAACATGGGTATCTCTTTGTGAACACCTGCTCTCAAGGAACAAGTAATCTACATGAAGGTCAAAATGCAAAACTCAAAAGCATCCCAAACAAGGTGGGATGTGGCAAGATACAGGGGGAGTAGCAGAAGTCAGAGGAGAAAATGATGACTCTGGGCTGAAATAGATCCTTGGAATATGAGCAGCATCAAACAGAGATGGTCCTGGAGACAGAGTGGGTGAGAGCTGAGAACATCGGCCTGCCAAGGGGCAGCAAGCCCAGCCATGTGTCCACTGCAGAGTGCTCATGGGGCCTGGGAGTATAGAAATGAGGTTGAACAGAGAGAATGGGAAAAGACCAACAAGGACCTTAGTGGCCAGATAAACAGGTTTATGACACCCACTGGCAATAAGGGGCCTCTGAAGTCAGTGACCCTGGATCCAAACATAGTCACTCTAATGCACATGGACAATAGGCAAGGCAGGGACTTTTATCTATACCATGCCCTAGGTAGGATTCAATTGCTCTGAGTGGGTATTGCCTCAGTACCCTAAACTGGGATGGATGTTTTGCTCTGGCAGAACAACAACAACAATAATAATAATGATAGCTAATCTTTATTTAGAACTCCCCATGGTACAGTCTCTGTGCCAAATGCTTTGCCTTGTCTTGACAGTCCCACAGAAGGGTAATATCATTACCTGCCTTTTACAAACGTCAGCCTCCCAAAACAGAAGCCACAGTTCTGCCCCACACATTGCAGAGTCCTATTTTACTTTTCATTATTACTTATAATAAAAATATAAAAACACAAGGCTTTTCTAAAAAGGGTTTATATCAAAAAAAGAAAGGAACACTTGGTTCACTGCTAATACTCCCACAAAAAAAAAAAAACTGTTTTGTGCTTATTTTAAAATCAACTTTTGAGCAATGTGACTTATTTTTATATTCCCTGCCTTGTTCTGGGTAAAAATTTAGGAAGGAGCTTGTGATGCATCATTAAATAGTTTTTCCCATCATTTGATGACTGAGTTATTGGCACTAGATATAGCCATGGGGAGAAAAATAAATGTTTATGATGATTTAAAAGACCAATTACAAGCCTCTGCTTTATTTCTTACTCAGCATCCTGCATGGCATGTAAAAATGGTAACGAAAAAAAAAATACTACGTTTGAAATTTTAGCTGAGCAGAATGTCAGTTTTCAGTTACACTAAAAGAATAAAAAACATTAGGATACCATTAACAGTTTCAGAGTAATGGAAGCAAAGCAGGATTGTTTTCTATTATTATTATTACTGCCATTAATGGGTCAGAGCCTTCCAAGGGAGTAAGGCTGGGGACAACCCAGCCACTTTCAATAGAGCATTAACTCTTTCAGGTCAAAAGGGGCCCATTTAGAGGACTGCAGCAGTCATTTAATAAATGATACCCTTGTGGCCTCAAAGAATTTATCTCCTGTCTAAACAGTCTTGCTTACACATTTCTATTTTCTGTATCCTATTCTAACAAATATTCCAGTAAGAGAAAAGGTTAATTTGCAGATAATTATTTAGGGAGGGAGGGAATATTTTTTAAAGCAGAAAAACAAAAACAACCTGTCACAGAGCATCAGTCACCGTGTGCAAATCTGGAAAAAGATAATGAACCTCATGAAGTAACAGAATTAAGCTGAAAAATTAGAGGTGCAAGATGGAACGATTTTCTTTCAAGGGAAGCTTGGTGAAATAATTTTTTTCCTCTTTGTTCGCTTTGTGCAGTTTATATGTGACTAAGTACAGCTAATCCTGTCTCTTTTCAAACGTTAATGTCAGCTACTAGAATAATCTGCTTTCTTGATTTAATTGCATAGTTTAACCTCTGACATAACCTTTTAATTCACACCATGACAGCCAACCTTACAGAAAGTTTTTCTAGAAATCTGAGTAACTTCCCCAAGGTAAGAGCTGCTTTCCCTCTCGTGGGGGTAGAGGGGAGCATTCTGCCCAAGATCATCAAATTCACCAGCTGCTCTGGGTGGAAAGGCCGCTGGCTTACTTCAGGGAAGAGGGGAGTTTATTAGAATGTCTGGTACAGTAAAAGCTGGCTGCACAACAGTGTGAATGTATTCAACACTACTGAACTGTACACTTAAAAATGATTAAGATGTTAAATTTTGTTTTTGTATATTTTGCTATAAGTATTTTTAACAATTTTCAAATTCTACATACTGTTATTCAATGGGAGGAGTGTGATATGGAATACTGATCAGACCATAATTTGGGTAATGAAAGTGTTCAGGTCCATTTTGATTCAAATAAGGTCACAGAAAAAGAAAAGAGTAAATATTATGCTGCTGTTTAGTGAATTGAACTGTATTTAGGGACTTGAATTCATAAGAATGTTTGAGCCTGGGCAACAAAGTGAGACTCTGTCTATACAAAATAATAAAAACAAATTAGCCAGGCATGGTTATGCATGCCTGTGGTCCCAGCTACTCAGGAGGCTGAGGCAGGAGGAACCCTTGAGCCCAGGAGATTGAGGCTGCAGTTGAGCCATGTTTGCACCATTGCACTCCAGCCTGGGAGACACAGTGAGACTGTCTCAAAAAAAAAAAAAAAAAAAAAAAAAAGGTTTGGCTTCTTGAATTGCTAGGACAGAAGTCTCTAGCCATAGGAATAGCGTAAGGATTCTCACATTCTGAAGGGTTTAGTTTTTATATGGTGAACAAATGTGAATCCGAAAGAACCAATCCTTCAAGATGAATTCTGAGTGGCTAATTGGGCCTGTATTTAAGATAGAGCCAAGCAGCCATTTGCTGAATAGAGTTTATATACTTTCTTACTCTGGGTTCCCCGAAACCCCACACCTTTTTAACTCTGGAACTTTCAGAATTTGCCTGAACTAATCAATCATAGCTCACCTGCCTCAGCCAATCAGGATTTTGCTGTATCAACCAATCAGGGCTCAGCTGTATTGATCAATCAGAAGTAAGCAAGTTTGAATCTCTCATTTGCATAAACAGATCTGATTGGGAACCTGGGTGGGAACTTTTGCCATAAAACCCAAACCTTCTTTTTGTTCTCTGGAATATTGCATCTCCCCAGTTTGCTAATTGTTCACCAGAACAAAGTCTCTTTCCTCCAACTTCCTTTTCAGATAACTTTTGTGTGCAATATGAAGACCAGACAATGACTTAGGCAGTGTGGGACCTATATCTAATTGAGATTGGGCCATTATTATAAAACTGAAAGAAGATAAAATCCTGATGGTGTTACAGCCCTGATTTATACTTTCTCAAATTTTTGAGAAAGTTTCTTCTATTTCAGCAATCTAAGAAACATGATTGGGGAAACAATTTAACAGCAAGAAATTTAAATATATGTGTATGTGTGTGTACATATATATATACACACATAAATATATATATATATATACACATATAAATATATATATATATATTTTTTTTAAATTTAAGTCACTGGAATACCTGAAGAGGAGACAAATATTAAGAGTCAACTTGTAAACATCACTTGAATTAATGAGTAGCTGGCTTCTTAAAAGGCTAGGGCAGTTTCTGGCAATAGGTAGTATAAGGATGCTCAAGTACACTGTCATCAAGAATGAAAAGAAAGAGACCAGGAAGATGAAATAATAATCCAAGTCCAATCACGTATTATTTTGGATTAAATTTCTCTGCAAAGAAATACAAAGTGAAGAAAGGGGGGAACATCTCTTCATTCAGTATCTCTCTTTTGTTGATGTTTTTGTTTAAATTCTTTCAATAACCTTTTATATCTTGGATTTTTCTCCTATGGTGAAATGATCATTCTTTGCTTATATAACCTCCCTAATGCTGTATTAGAGTTTTGCCACATGATCAAATAAAAAGAGGGATAGTGTTGAAAAAAAATAATTTGTTTAAACAAGTATTTTTGATAATTAGAAAATGAATGGGAAATTTTCAACACAGTGAACAAAAGCTACCGATGTGTGTAAGCTAAAACCAGGAAGCCACGCCAGTAGAATTAGTTTCTTTTTGTCTTCCTCTTCAACTACAAGGCATTCTCGTCTACTCATGCATTTCAGGGGTAAACTCATGTATAAAATTTCTTTTTCTTCCTCTTTTTTATGGAAAAATAGGTACTTTTAATATAGACAACCTGCCCAGGAATTTCACCACTGGGCTATTTGAAGATGAAATGGTTTTGATTTGCTGATTGATACAAAACAGTTGCCTGCCTTCTGAGTGCAGGTTATATAGTGTCTTAGAAAAGTAAAGTACTGACATTCTGGAAAGTTTTTACTATATTTTGTACAAATCAGTCTATGATGTGAGGCATACATTTTCCCAACTTAGGAAAAAAAGTGGATTTCCTGGTTTGTTATAATTGCAGAGATCAAGGGTGTACCTGGGACTTTGGGACAGAAATACTGCATCTCCCTAGTTTGCTAACTGTTCACTGGAATAAAGTCTCTTTCTTTCAACTTCCTTTTCAGAGAACTTTTGTGTGCAATATGAAGAACAGACAACGACTTAGGCAGTGTGGGACCTATAAGATGGGTCGCCCGAGTTGGTCCCTGGCTCCACCTTGCTCTATGATTACCTGGTATTCTGTTCCTAATTTTCAAATTCTATTCAGTACCTGAGATGCTAAAGTAGATGTTTATTTAACGTGATCATCCCCAACCCTTTTGTCTTTAGGCCTGCCCCTTCTTTCTTGCACCTGTCTGCTATCACGTCATGGAATCTTATACCCTTGAAATGTTTACGGCTTCATTTTATGGCTGCCTGTGCCCCTCCCCAGCAGCCCAGCAGCCACTCTAATTTAAGAAGCCCTAAATATTGTTGCCATGGGTGACACCAGAGCATCGAAAATGGCAGAGCTCGACTAATAAAAAGGCTTTCACAGTGTTTCAGCCTTTGCTCATAAGTAAAGTTAAAATTTATGGCTTTTAAAATACTGGATCTGGAAGAGGTCAGGTTAAACGGCTGCTAGTAATAAAAGGAATCAATACGCCACAGCATCTTGAAACAGCCAGCAAACTAAATAAACACTTCATCCAAATCCACTTGGCCCTGAATTAAAAGAACATAAAATACTGTATTTATTTGGTTTGTTCCCCATCCATCAAGAGCTTACTTCTTTAGGCCTCAACAAATTCTACCCAAGACAAGTATCAAATGTTTGTTAGCCAAGTCGCAATTATAGGACATGTCAAGGCTCTGGGTAATTAACTAAGTGTTAACTTTATCAAGGAACCACTTGTAGATTACTTTACTATAAATGCACAAATAAGACAACCACAGCTTGATCTGGGGAGACAACAGATACTTATTTACAAAACTGACATCGGAATTTGATATTCTCTGAGAACCAAAGCCCTCCCTTAAGAAAAAAGAGAAGGAAACAAAAAAGGTTTTCAATAGTTCCTTTCTCCCAGGCTGAACTCTGAAACTTAATCTAGAGTTTGGAATAAAAATTAAACCATTTGCTCTAATGAACAAAGTCACAAGTCTGAAAACCAAGAACAGTCGTGAATTCCATTGAAAAGAGAAAAATTAATTTTGAAAGCAGGGCAAGTACAGATGATCCCTTTGATGATTTTTTTCTTCACTTAACATTATCCAAGGCACAAAAATACCATCTACTTTTCTTTGGTGACAAATAGTTTAATAACCTGTTAATGTTATTTTTCTATTCCAAAGTTCATGCATGGGAAAAAGGAGTAGTGACTGTTATTTTGTCCTAAAGCAATTTTTTTCCCTGAAAGGTATTATACGAGAGCTATTTATGTCAGAGAATGGCAACTGCTATTCTTCCCTTCAGACAGAAGAAATCCTAACACAAAGAGACTCTTTTACCCTTCTCTAATAGCTTATGGTTTAAAATTTTAAATGTAGTTTTGCTTTTCATGGTTCAGCACAAAGTATGACTTTGGAATGAAAATAAGTGGTCACAATTTATAGACATCACAGGTAAAATAGGGATACTTATTTTTTGTAGCTTCAGGCTGTATTTAGGCTCCCTGCTGGGAGTAATCTTGGATTTCAGAAACCCAGCTTTATGGTTAGAAACACTGGAGAACTTACTTCCCAGAACGTGCCCCTCTTTGGTTTGGTTTGACTCTGCTAGAAAATGGAGAACGTTTACCAAGAGGGGGTTCATTTTAGGGAAGTGATGTCCCTTCACTGAAATGGAACTGGCTGAACCATCAAAAGCAGCCTTTCCCCCTCGGAGACTCCTGCATGCTATGACGTGACTCAGAAGAAGCTCTGCAGAGTTTTAGGGGAGGACTCTCACATTGCACAGAGGCGATTCTAAGGTTTAAACTTCATAAACAAAAGCAGTGATTTAAGGAGAAATTCTGTTCTAAATGGTATGACATCCATTTAGCTTCCCCTTTGGACAATCTGATGTTTTAATAATGCCATTGTGAAATTATGGCAAATGTACATAATTAACAAGGCAAAAAGCTGAAAATATGTAAAAATATAATGAGGAAAATGAATCATGGATGAAATCCATGAATAGGACGAGTCCTCCAATGGCATCAGTTAGCCTCAGAGGCAGTGAGAACAGCACAAACACGTGTGAGGTATAGTTCCAGCACGTGTAGGTGATAGAGGCTATAGTGTCCCAATGTTTTGGGAAATTCAGAGGAAACATTTCAAGAAGTAAAGAATTCTGAAATGTTACCAATATTGGAAGTAGAAGGAGAAGATGTGTTGGCAACATGACCACTTATTTTGGCAATTCTTTTAAAAGGTAAGGTTAAATTTCGGGGGAAAATTTAGTATAATAATTAAAGAGACTGGACAATGAACAACTGTTTTTGTTTTTGTTTTTGAGACAGATTCTTGCTCTGTCACCCAGGCTGGGGTGAAGTGGTACGATCTTGGCTCACTGCAAGCTCCGCCTCCTGGGTTCAAGCAATTCTTTTGCCTCAGCCTCCTGAGTAGATGGGATTACAGACACCTGCCATCACACTCAGCCAATTTTTATATTTTTTGGTAGAGACAGGGTTTAGCCATGTTGGCCAAGCTGGTCTCGAACTCCTGATCTCAAGTGATCCATCTGCCTTGGCCTCCCAAAGTGCTGGGATTACAGGTGTGAGCCACAGCGCTTGGCCTATGAACAACTGTTTATTATAAAGTTCAGTGGCTTCTTAAAGTTCTGAATTAGAATTAAATTGAAGTTTCATAAGGAGTTAAGTAGGCACAATTTTTCATTCTATTATAGGAGACTTGTAGAAAAATTAAATTCATTAATTTGTTGCGGAAGAGGCACACAAGTCTCTCGAGTGCTCAGCAATTGTTTTATTTATTTCTAAGTCCCTAAAGCCTCTCCCACATCAGCTAACTCAAAACCTTCCGAAACAGAAGCCTCCCATTCTGTATTTCTCTTTATCAGACCTTTGAAAAAAATTCCCTAATTTTCTCCTTCCTCAACCTCAAAATGGTCTCTGCATCCAACCTGTCTTCTTAGCCTCATGTGTGAGGGATCCCTCTCCCTCCCAAGCCTATCAGTCGTCCAGTTCTCTCTAGTCCCCGAAATCTTGAAACTCTCTTCACTGAAATCATCCCTTGAGTCTCTCCTAAAAACCCTGCAAGTACTCTCACTTCTATCCTTTTCTTTCTTTTATTGCCAAGTTGGAGAACCCAGAGGTGTCATCCAGGAAGTTGACTTTCTCCTTGCTCTCTGTACCCCCTGCCATATGGTTTCCAGCTCCAAGGCTTCCCTAAAGCTCCAAGGTCACCAATTGCCTCCTAATTGCCAGAACCAATAAATTTCTTTCAGTCCTTATTTTGTTTGATCTCTTCTCAGCACTCGCTACCTTTGCTTAACCCTTCCTACTTGAAATCCTATCCTCCCTCCGCGTCCAAGCATGGTGCTACCTGGTTCTTCTCACAATATATTTATTCCTTCTTGGTCTCTGGTACCAGTGCCCTTTCTTTCTCCTTTCCCCAAATGTGGGCTTTCTCCAAGGCTTAAATCTCAGCTCAATACTGTCTTTATTTATATACTTTCTCCCTCTGGGCATCTGTTTCCAGGATTTTTGATTGTCTGGTCAAATTACTCCTGCAGGGCTCCCTTTGGCTTTCAGGAGAAGGTCCAAACTCCTCGGGATGATTTACAAAGGCCTTCTTGACCTGGCCTCTCTCACTCATCTTACTTCACCTCTCTTCTCCTTCCTTTGTTCTTCCCCCCACAGTCCAAACGCCAGCCATTTTGAACAAATTGCCATACTTCAAAGACGTCAGTTCCCTCCCTCCTCCTTTGGGTCTCTGCATGTGCCGTCTCTCTAAGATTCTGTTCTCTCCTCTCCTTACTGGCCAATTTTTAGACATCACTTCTACCAGGAAGCCTTTCCTAACCACGTGTATGTCAAAAGAGAAATTAGGAGAGAGCTGCCAGGTCTCTCATTTCTATTACCACAGCGTATTATAATAATGACTAATATGTATTTATTGAGTACCAAGCATTATCCTAAGTGCTATACTGTACAGTATTCACAAGTTTAATCCTCACCACAACTCTTGGATGTGAGTGCTATTATTACTGTCATTTATATAGAGAAAAACCTGGGAACAGAGAGGTTAAATATCTTGTTCAAGGTCACACAGCTAGTGAACAACAGAACTGGGATTTGAACCCAAGCACACTCCCCATTCTGTACATGGTTTGTGTATATACTTGTCTTCCTTGCTAAGCTTTTTGAAGGCAGTGATGAAGTCATGGTCACTTCTGTATCAATGGCCAGCAGAGTGAATACTCAAGGATTATTTGTTGTCTGGCAAATGGAACCTTCCTGACTGTAACCTAGAAGGTTGCCTCTCCTTAATTCCTGAAGAGCATGGACTCTTGTTTAATTGTATCCCTGTTTTACAAATATGCAGATCACTCAAACATAACAACTAGCAGGTATGGTGGTTGTCCTAGGTGCCAAAAATGGAGCTAGGTGTTCCACACAAATGCTCTCACCCCACTTCCACCTGTGAGGTGGATATTATTATTACCCATCATTTAAAGCTAAATAAGCCGAGGCTTAGCATGACTAAGGGTCACACAGAGAGCCAGCTATGGGGCCAGGACTCAAACCCAGGTCTGACAGCAATATCCATGTGGTTAACCACCAATCTATAGGTCTCTCTAACAGGATGACAAATTTTCTAACAGCCAGAGTCCCTTGGGCTTCTCCTCCTATAGATTTCACATGAAGCTCAGAGGCAGGAGTTTCTGTGTAAATGTCGACTGATAAAGCGCTACAAGCCACACTTTGGAGCTTCTCTGGCTTCCCCGGAATAAATATCCCCCAACGTTGCCGAGAAGGGCCATTCGTGAGATGGTGGGTGCTGCTCCCATTCCCGAAGGCCCCGCCTGGCTCCTCACTGCCAACCTGCTTCTCCCTGCAACTCCTTTGTGTTCTTTTAAATTCTTTCAGAAAGCCTTTTCTTGGTGAAGCTTTTCACCAGATTTACTTGTTGTTTCTTCTGTTAAGGATAAATAAGAAAAGAAAGGAGGAAAATACCACAAATGCTGCATAAATACCAAGGAACTAGAGGTCTTTGAGATTTTGCGATCTTTTCAGAAGACATATTTTCTCTCTAGGTTGTTTGCCAAGGCTGTCAGCACCAGGCGCCCTGCTGGCTCACTACAAAAGGAAGGAATGGCAGAGGGATGAGGCTGCTAAATGCTCTTCCCATCCACATTTCTACTTCCCCTGTTTCTTTCAAATATGACTTCCTGTATCAGCGGCTAATGTATGCCATATTTAATTCACTGTGTACATTACAAATTTCAGGAACAGAAATCCTTAATAAAGGCAACAACTTCAGTTACTTGTATTAAGACTAACTCTTAATAGATTTCTCAGACTAAATAATGATAATATGAACACACCTGAGATTACTGTGTCTGCTTTCCATTAATGCAAACACCATTCTCATAACCATTAAGAGCAACCTGTATTAGCATTTGAAGAATTGTTGATATTGATATGAAAAGATCCCTGCTAAATTTCTTTTCTCTCATTAGGACATCTAATTGAACCTTTTTTTTTTTTTTTTTTGAGACGAAGTTTCACTCTTGTTGCTCAGGCTGGAGTGCAATGGCGCAATCTTGGCTCACTGCAACCTCCGCCTCCCAGGTTCAAGCGACTCTGTTGCCTCAGCCTCTCGAGTAGCTGGGATTACAGGTGCCTGCCACCACGCTGGTTAATTTTTTATATTGTTAGTAGAGACAGGGTTTCACCATGTTGGTCAGGCTGGTCTCGAACTCCTGACCTCAGCTGATCCACCTGCCTCGATCTCTCAAAGTGCTGGGATTACAGGTGTGAGCCACCACACCCTGCCCTAAATGAACTTTTTATCCACAGCTCTTGATTTTCAATAGATAAAATACAGAAATCAGAATTAAAAACAATAAAGACCCCAGATTTTTTATGCTATTATGAAGTCATTATCAACTCTTTTGGGTAATCTAAAGAGGGTGGTGACTCCCAATTTTTATAGCCGAATCTCTTAGATAAATATTTCGCCATAAGATACATGAACTTGTAATTCATGACCTCATAAGAATGTGCTTTTCAGAGACTAATTTCTCTTTTCATTATCTTTCTTCTTCTCATACAAACTGTTAATTGTATTTTCAGTGCATGGTAAATACAAGGAAGCTTTTGCTAATCTGTGAAACTCGAGAGACTTTTTTTTCCCCCGTTCAACAGGGCACCGAAAGAAGCCTAACAGTGGCCTTGGGTTTGATTTGTGATTATATATTACCCCTTCAGTCACTTCCCTCTCAAGTAGTCTGAAATCAGAAGCGAGCCTTACTCACATTTTTTCTCTTATGTTTAAACATGTATTCAAAAGACACACAAGCAGTTAGAAACCTAGAAGCAAGTAAAGCAACTAAAAGCCCTTTGAAGCCACAGACCACTTTACAACACAGGACAATAAAAATTAAGGAAATGATAAACATGGGAATTGGCTGAAGAAAGAATATTTAGTAAAATGACAATTCTGCTTTTTACCACAGTTTTCTGAGTGGTTTAAAACACAAAGGTAATATTATGATATACATACTATAGACAACTTGCTGAAAAGCCAAGAAGAGAAAATGTTATGGATTCTTTATAAAATAATATAATGATTTCTGTAGAGGGCTTACAAGCTGCATAATAAATTCTGCATTTGGTGCTAACTGAAGAATTAATATTCAGATAGAAATATTCAGGTAGATAATTGATATTAATATTCAGATAGATAATATTCAGATAGAAAGTAAGTAGAAATGATTTATAAAAAAATCAGGTAGGAGGAGCCAAGATGGCCAAATAGGAACAGCTCCGGTCTACAGCTCCCAGCGTGAGCGACGCAGAAGACAGGTGATTTCTGCATTTCCATCTGAGCTTTGAGGAGAGCAGTGGTTCTCCCAGCACGCAGCTGGAGATCTGAGAACGGGCAGACTGCCTCCTCAAGTGGGTCCCTGACCCCTGACCCCCGAGCAGCCTAACTGGGAGGCACCCCCCGGCAGGGGCAGACTGACACCTCACACGGCCGGCCGGGTACTCCAACAGACCTGCAGCTGAGGGTCCTGTCTGTTAGAAGGAAAACTAACAAACAGAAAGGACATCCACACCAAAAACCCATCTGTACATCACCATCATCAAAGACCAAAAGTAGATGAAACCACAAAGACGGGGAAAAAACAGAGCAGAAAAACTGGAAACTCTAAAAAGCAGAGCGCCTCTCCTCCTCCAAAGGAACGCAGTTCCTCACCAGCAACGGAACAAAGCTGGACGGAGAATGACTTTGACGAGCTAAGAGAAGAAGGCTTCAGACGATCAAATTACTCCGAGCTACGGGAGGATATTCAAACCAAAGGCAAAGAAGTTGAAAACTTTGAAAAAAATTTAGAAGAATGTATAACTAGAATAACCAATACAGAGAAGTGCTTAAAGGAGCTGATGGAGCTGAAAACCAAGGCTCGAGAACTACTTGAAGAATGCAGAAGCCTCACGAGCTGATGCGATCAAATGGAAGAAAGGGTATCAGCCATGGAAGATGAAATGAATGAAATGAAGCGAGAAGAGAAGTTTAGAGAAAAAAGAATAAAAAGAAACGAGCAAAGCCTCCAAGAAATGTGGGACTATGTGAAAAGACCAAATCTACGTCTGATTGGTGTACCTGAAAGTGACGGAGAGAATGGAACCAAGTTGCAAAACACTCTGCAGGATATTATCCAGGAGAACTTCCCCAATCTAGCAAGGCAGGCCAACATCCAGATTCAGGAAATACAGAGAACGCCACAAAGATACTCCTCGAGAAGAGCAACTCCAAGACACATAATTGTTAGATTCACCAAAGTTGAAATGAAGGAAAAAATGTTAAGGGCAGCCAGAGAGAAAGGTCGGGTTACCCTCAAAGGGAAGCCCATCAGACTAACAGCGGATCTCTTGGCAGAAACACTACAAGACAGAAGAGAGTGGGGGCCAATATTCAACATTCTTAAAGAAAAGAATTTTCAACCCAGAATTTCATATCCAGCCAAACTAAGCTTCATAAGTGAAGGAGAAATAAAATACTTTACAGACAAACAAATGCTGAGAGATTTTGTCACCACCAGGCCTGCCCTAAAAGAGCTCCTGAAGGAAGCGCTAAACATGGAAAGGCACAACCGGTACCAGCCGCTGCAAAATCATGCCAAAATGTAAAGACATCGAGACTAGGAAGAGACTGCATCAACTAACGAGCAAAATAACCAGCTAACATCACAATGACAGGATCAAATTCACACATAACAATATTAACTTTAAATGTAAATGGACTAAATGCTCCAATTAAAAGACACAGACTGGCAAATTGGATAAAGAGTCCAGACCCATCAGCGTGCTGTATTCAGGAAACCCATCTCACGTGCAGAGACACACATAGGCTCAAAATAAAAGGATGGAGGAAGATCTACCAAGCAAATGGAAAACAAAAAAAGGCAGGGGTTGCAATCCTAGTCTCTGATAAAACAGACTTTAAACCAACAAAGATCAAAAGAGACAAAGAAGGCCATTACATAATGGTAAAGGGATTAATTCAACAAGAGGTAACTATCCTAAATATATATGCACCCAATACAGGAGCACCCAGATTCATAAAGCAAGTCCTGAGTGACCTACAAAGAGACTTAGACTCCCACACATTCATAATGGGAGACTTTAACACCCCACTGTCAACATTAGACAGATCAACGAGACAGAAAGTCAACAAGGATACCCAGGAATTGAACTCAGCTCTGCACCAAGCGGACCTAATAGACATCTACAGAACTCTCCACCCCAAATCAACAGAATATACATTTTTTTCAGCACCACACCACACCTATTCCAAAATTGACCACATACTTGGAAGTAAAGCTCTCCTAAGTAAATGTAAAAGAACAGAGATTATAACAAACTATCTCTCAGATCACAGTGCAATCAAGCTAGAACTCAGGATTAAGAATCTCACTCAAAACCGCTCAACTACATGGAAACTGAACAATCTGCTCCTGAATGACTACTGGGTACATAACGAAATGAAGGCAGAAATAAAGATGTTCTTTGAAACCAACGAGAACCAAGACACAACATACCAGAATCTCTGGGATGCATTCAAAGCAGTGTGTAGAGGGAAATTTATAGCACTAAATGCCCACAAGAGAAAGCAGGAAAGATCCAAAACTGACACCCTAACATCACAATTAAAATAACTAGAAAAGCAAGAGCAAACACATTCAAAAGCTAGCAGAAGGCAAGAAATAACTAAAATCAGAGCAGAACTGAAGGAAATAGAGACACAAAAAACCCTTCAAAAAATTAATGAATCCAGGAGCTGGTTTTTTGAAAGGATCAACAAAATTGATAGACCGCTAGCAAGATTAATAAAGAAAAAAAGAGAGAAGAATCAAATAGATGCAATAAAAAATGATAAAGGGGATATCACCACCGATCCCACAGAAATACAAACTACCATCAGAGAATACTACAAACACTTCTATGCAAATAAACTAGAAAATCTAGAAGAAATGGATAAATTCCTCAACACATACACCCTCCCCAAGACTAAACCAGGAAGAAGTTGAATCTCTGAATAGACCAATAACAGGAGCTGAAATTGTGGCAATAATCAATAGCTTACCAACCAAAAAGAGTCCAGGACCAGATGGATTCACAGCCGAATTCTACCAGAGGTACAAGGAGGAACTGGTACCATTCCTTCTGAAACTATTCCAATCAATAGAAAAAGAGGGAATCCTCCCTAACTCATTTTATGAGGCCAGCATCATTCTGATACCAAAGCCTGGCAGAGACACAACCAAAAAAGAGAATTTTAGACCAATATCCTTGATGAACATTGACGCAAAAATCCTCAATAAAATACTGGCAAACCGAATCCGGCAGCACATCAAAAAGCTTATCCACCATGATCAAGTGGGCTTCATCCCTGGGATGCAAGGCTGGTTCAATATAAGCAAATCAATAAATGTAATCCAGCATATAAACAGAACCAAAGACAAAAACCACATGATTATCTCAATAGATGCAGAAAAGGCCTTTGACAAAATTCAACAACCCTTCATGCTAAAAACTCTCAATAAATTAGGTATTGATGGGACGTATCTCAAAATAATAAGAGCTATCTATGACAAACCCACAGCCAATATCATACTGAATGGGCAAAAACTGGAAGCATTCCCTTTGAAAACTGGCACAAGACAGAGATGCCCTCTCTCACCACTTCTATTCAACATAGTGTTGGAAGTTCTGGCCAGGGCAATTAGGCAGGAGAAGGAAATAAAGGGTATTCAATTAGGAAAAGAGGAAGTCAAATTGTCCCTGTTTGCAGACGACATGATTGTATATCTAGAAAACCCCATTGTCTCAGCCCAAAATCTCCTTAAGCTGATAAGCAGCTTCAGCAAAGTCTCAGGATACAAAATCAATGTACAAAAATCACAAGCATTCTTATACACCAATAACAGACAAACAGAGAGCCAAATCATGAGTGAACACCCATTCACAATTGCTTCAAAGAGAATAAAATACCTAGGAATCCAACTTACAAGGGATGTGAAGGACCTCTTCAAGGAGAACTACAAACCACTGCTCAAGGAAATACAAGAGGATACAAACAAATGGAAGAACATTCCATGCTCATGGGTGGGAAGAATCAATATCATGAAAATGGCCATACTGCCCAAGGTAATTTACAGATTCAATGCCATCCCCATCAAGCTACCAATGACTTTCTTCACAGAATTGGAAAAAATTACTTTAAAGTTCATATGGAACCAAAAAAGAGCCCGCATCACCAAGTCAATCCTAAGCCAAAAGAACAAAGCTGGAGGCATCACACTACCTGACTTCAAACTATACTACAAGGCTACAATAACCAAAACAGCATGGTACTGGTACCAAAACAGAGATATAGATCAATGGAACAGAACAGAGCCCTCAGAAATAACGCCACATATCTACAACTATCTGATCTTTGACAAACCTGACAAAAACAAGAAATGGGGAAAGGATTCCCTATTTAATAAATGGTGCTGGGAAAACTGGGTAGCCTTATGGAGAAAGCTGAAAATGGATCCCTTCCTTACACCTTATACAAAAATCAATTCAAGATGGATTAAAGACTTAAATGTTAGACCTAAAACCATAAAAACCCTATAAGAAAACCTAGGCATTACCATTCAGGACATAGGCATGGGCAAGGACTTCATGTCTAAAACACCAAAAGCAATGGCAACAAAAGCCAAAATTGACAAATGGGATCTAATGAAACTAAAGAGCTTCTGCACAGCAAAAGAAACTACCATCAGAGTGAACAGGCAACTTACAAAATGGGAGAAAATTTTCGCAACCTACTCATCTGACAAAGGGCTAATATCCAGAATCTACAATGAACTCCAACAAATTTACAAGAAAAAAACAACCCCATCAAAAAGTGGGCGAAGAACATGAACAGACACTTCTCAAAAGAAGACATTTATGCAGCCAAAAAACACATGAAAAAATGCTCACCATCACTGGCCATCAGGGAAATGCAAATCAAAACCACAATGAGATACTATCTCACACCAGTTAGAATGGCAATCATTGAAAAGTCAGGAAACAACAGGTGCTGGAGAGGATGTGGAGAAATAGGAACACTTTTACACTGTTGGTGGGACTGTAAACTAGTTCAACCCTTGTGGAAGTCAGTGTGGCGATTCCTCAGGGATCTAGAACTAGAAATTCCATTTGACCCAGCCATCCCATTACTGGGTATATACCCAAAGGACTATAAATCATGCTGTTATAAAGACACATGCACACGTATGTTTATTGCGGCATTATTCACTATAGCAAAGACTTGGAACCAACCCAAATGTCCAACAATGATAGACTGGATTAAGAAAATGTGGCACATATACACCATGGAATACTATGCAGCCATAAAAAATGATGAGTTCATGTCCTTTGTAGGGACATGGATGAAATTGGAAATCATCATTCTCAGTAAACTATCGCAAGAACAAAAAACCAAACACCGCATATTCTCACTCATAGGTGGGAATTGAACAATGAGAACACATGGACACAGGAAGGGGAACATCACACTTCGGGGACTGTTGTGGGGTTGGGGGAGGGGGGCGGGATAGCACTGGGAGATATACCTAATGCTAGATGACGAGTTAGTGGGTGCAGTGCACCAGCATGGCACATGTATGCATATGTAACTAACCTGCACATTGAGCACATGTACCATAAAACCTAAAGTATAATAATAATGAAAAAAAAAATCAATGTAAAAGTATACCATGTAAATTAAGGGATACCAGGAAAGGGGTTATTAATAAAAAAAGCAATGTACCACACATTTAATACTATTCATATTTAATAATTAATGTTTAATAATAAATATTGCAAAAACTTACCAATGAGGTGAACAAGATTACTACAGGTTTCTTCCTCAGTAATATTAAAGTCATTGCAATATAAGTTACTAAAAGCACTTGATGAATGGAATATTTTCCTTTATACATCAGGAATGAAAACAGCTGATTATTCTTGCAAATTTTCTAAGTTTCAAGTATATAGTATATCCTAATACCAATATGCTATAGTGAAGGGAGGTAAACATGTTGCCTATTCACACAAAAAAATAAAGAGCAGAAAGAATATAGGTACTAAATTCTCTTCAGAGGTTATAATATATGTGAAAATTATAGGCAATAGTAATTTATCTAAGATTAATATATATATATGTGTGTGAAAATAAAAGACTTTTTTTTTTTTTAAAAAAACTATATTTGTCCAGATCTAGATGAACTAAGCTAATAATACGGATAACACAAAACAGGAGCCAATCCTCAAATGTGCAATGAAGTAACCAGAGTAATTACACACACTCATGGTGGTGTGCGCTCTGCAACCCCTGGGGGACTGCTGAAATGATTCACATGCAGCCTTTATAAATGACCCTCACCCCCACCATAGAGCTGTACAACCTGGTGGACTTGTAACAAAAGTTAAAGATCATAGATAACTTACAAAACTAAAACTTCTATGTTTACAAATATTAATCAATTTGGCCACAGAATACGGTGCGACTATATACATGGTGAGTCAGCATGATATACAGCCTAGGCATTTAATAGGTGTTGGCCAAGTGAACACATGACTGATGAAATAAACAAACAGAGTGTCTTCCATACTGTAAACTCATGACACCTCAAAGAAGAAAGTGAAGACCTGATCTAGGAGGAGTTAGTGAACTCTTACGCAAATCCATTTTATATTTTTTACTCAGTATTTCTCATCTGGATTCATGGTCAAGATTGAGAAGTCTGGCTCCAAAGTAGTTGCTCCTTTAGACAGCTGCCTGCAATGCTTCATACTTTTGCTGAAGGAAGAGCTGGTCATTAGAGGGAAAGGCCCTCCACAGTAGCTGACCTGACTGAAGGAGCGGAATTCACAGGTAGTATAACAAAGGAGTGAACTCTTTCCACTGGGTGACAATGCAAAGAAGAAATGGATAGCCAGGTTTTCCAACAATAGTGGGAATTCAGGGCATTCACCCTTTGGTAATTGAGAGTTGATTGTATATATGAATAGTTAGCTGTAACTGTTAAAGTGAAAATTTAGATTAAGAAAAAACATTAAAGCAATCAATGCAATTTAATATTCATGAAACTTCTGCAATGTATGTGTTAGTTGCTGCTCAGAGAACACTGAAATAGTTTACAGATAATTTTCAATGTGTACATTGGAAAACTACTTTATTTCCAATTACTTCAGGTATTTTAAGTTAAATTTAGGGGAAAAACTAATATAAAGAGGACGATTTTGATTTGGCTAACTTATCTGTCTCATGTATAACTACTTATTGTTTATGCCACATATTTTTTCAGCTTCTTCTTAACAAAATCCTGACTTTGGAGTAGCAACCTGTCTAGTTAAAAATATTCATCTCTCCAGATATTCATGCGGTTTTTTGTTTTCATGTAATGGTTTTGAATAATAAGACATGGATGAAGCATCTGAGGTTAAGTTTTTGGACAGCTATTATTTTCCAAATAAAAGGAACAGAATTATGTCTTTTTCCCTTCACCTGTCCTCCTTCTTCTTCCTGCCGGGCACACGGAGGGGCAGCAGCCATCCCACAAACATGAGGGTGGAGGTTACATGGTATGGATGGAGACGCAGGAAGCCAGAAGTCTGGTATTTGATGACTTCTTTGAACAACTGTACCAACCCTGGCCTGCCTGCCTCCTCTGTCCTCCTTGATGCCAGACAAGAAGAAACCCTTTTTTTTAGTTAAGCCACTGTTATCAATTATCTGTCATTTGCAGTCAAACACATCCTAATTGTTAAAACAAGTAATCCTAAGTATTCAATGGTCCTTATATAAAATATACTAAAGTTTACCTATTTTAACACCAGCTCTTAGTGCTTCTTATTTATGGCAAATATGGTCTATCAGACACAAATATAATTGTGGGGAAAATAATTATAGACATGAGGGGACAGGTGATCTGAAATAGAACTAAGAAAATATATAAAAAAGTGGTAAAATATATATTGCCATATTTACCTTGAAAAATCAAATTAAGCAAAATTTTATTGGTATCAATCTTTTTATCACCCATTCAGAAAACAAGACAAAAATAGAGCATCTTATTTATTTATTTATTTATTTATTTATTTTTGAGACAGAGTCTCACTCTGTTGCCCAGGCTGGAGTGCAGTGGTATGATCTCAGCTTACTGGAAACTCTGCCTCCCGGGTTCAAGCGATTCTCCTGCCTCAGCCTCCCGAGTTGCTGGGACTACAGGTGCGCACTACCATGCCTGGCTAATTTTTGTATTTTTGGTAGAGATGGGGTTTCCCCATGTTGGCCAGGCTGGTCTCAAATTCCTGACCTCAAGTGATCCACCCGCCTCGGCCTCCCAAAGTACTAGGATTACAGGCAGGAGCCACCACACCCAGCCAAGCATCTTTCACTAATTTTGGTATAAAAGGCTAATTATGCTGTTAAGATGTAGCTAATTTAAGATTTAAATAACTTTTAAGTCTGATATGTTTTCTTTTAAAAGCAATATGGGAGCATCAGTGGAAAGTTGAGGATAGTGGTTTCCAACCTGGATTCCCGATCTACATTTGGGGGCCCCTGAAGGAAATATTAGGCAATAATAATGAAGATCTGAAAAGTTATTGCTAAGTATCAAAATGAAGATTCAGAACTATACATCTTACTAAGCTCACATACTTTCCAAAAGAGCAAATATTTCTGCTTTGGGCTGAAATTATGTCAATTTAGGGTAATAGTTATCTCATGTAGATCAGAAATTCTAGTGTGTTTGTGTATATTTGTCTGTGTGTCTGTGTGTGTATATGTACGGCATATTTACTTGTAATATATGTCAATAATTAAAAGTTGAGCAATCAATCATGATCACATAGCAGTGACTTTTATCAGTGAATAAAATCCTTCAAACAAGGGGATTATGGGGGTGTCCCACCATCATCCACTGTAGCAAATGCATGACACTGTGGTTTCCTATATTATCAAGTGACTCTGAAGGTCCTTGCCTGGTAGCAATCTGATCTTTTGCTGAGGCTTGAATTTAAATCACTTTGCAGAAAGCACACCTGGAACAAAGTCCAGATTCTGAAATCCTTAAGAGTATGATTTTTCTTTTCTCTGCTTATTTTTGGATATATAGAAATTCTCCTCAAGTGATTATTTAAGGTACACTTCAGGTAAGCTCATGGTAACAGAGTAATGTAATAAATGGTAAAGTTCCTTTTAGTGGCAGAATGTATTATTTTTTGTGGCATGGCAGTCTCTGTTGGTTGGTCATCCCACCCCCATTTCCAGACACCTTTTTCCTTTTTTGCCTCTGGAGGAGAGGCGAGAAAATCCAATATGTTCTTACTTCCTAGCCTTTGAGGCCAGGATTGGCAATGAGCCAATTCTGGACAATGAGCTATGTGTGGAAATGTGTTAAAACCTTCTGGGGGAAGACCTTAGCTTTTACTGGTAAGATAAATAAGGCTGGCACTCTTTTCCCTCCCTTTATCCCTTCCTGTTATGTCTAGATCTACTGCAAGATGGTCAAGAGGAAGAATCCCAGAGAATCAGAGATACAACCAATATGATATCCACTGAAATCTCCCTCCACTTCCCTGCTAGCAGCTGCCTATTTCTATACTACTTACTAGGTGAGAAACAGGAACTTTACTTCTTTATGTCACCAATAGTAGGGTGTTCTTTCTTTCTTTCTTTTTGTTTTTTTTTGAGACGGAGTCTTGCTCTGTCGCCCAGGCTGGAGTGTGGTGGCGTGATCTTGGCTCACTGCAACCTCCGCCTCCCGGGTTCAAGAGATTCTCCTGCCTCAGCCTCCTGAGTAGCTGGGATTACAGGCACGTGACATGATACCTGGCTAATTTTTGTATTTTTAGTAGAGACGGGGTTTCACCATGTTGGTCAGGTTGGTCTCTAACTCCTGACCTTGTGATCCGCCTGCCTCGGCCTCCCAAAGTGCTGGGATTACAGGTGTGAGCCACCGTGCCCAGCCACCAATAGTAGGGCTTTCTGTTATCTGCAGCCTAGAGCATTCCTAACCAACACAAATTGTATTATGAATTAATTTAGTCCTTTTAATAATATTTAGATATTATTTAATATTTAATATTATTTAATATTTAATATTATTTAATATTATTTAATATTTAATAATATTTAGATATTATTATTACTGACAGGATACTCTTTTAAAATTTTTTAAAAAATTTTAACTTTGAGTACATAGTAGGTATATATATTTATGGGGTACATGAGATGTTTTCATACATGCATGCAATGTGAAATAATCACATGATGGAGAATGGGGGTCTCCATCCCCTCAAGCATTTATCCTTTGTGTTACAAACAAGCCAATTACACTCCTTTAGTCATTTTAATGTATTTAGGTATTATTGTCTGAAGGGTCTGAAGTTGTCCCTTAAAATCTTCAGTTATTATTTGCTCTATTCTAGGGAAAAAATTACATGTTATACTGATATTGGTGAATTAGGATATATTGATGAGAGTATCCAGATAATTCCCTAGAAAATACTGAGTCTATGATACATGCCAGTAGGAGAGAAGCACATAGCTGCCTTTTAGCTTATCCATTTCCCCTTGCTTGCTCAACTTGGTAAGTACTCTTCAGATCTTAATTTGTTTTTGCAAGTGAATTTTCTTACGGAAAAGAAATATTTCTGACAGCTAAAATGACTATTCCAGTTCAGTGGGAAATTACTAATTATGCCTTGTCACAGAGTAATGCATTTTTGTTTGTCAGGTATAAGTGTGGTTATTGAGAATCAGCAGCCCAGGAGCCCAATTGCCCCTGAAGGAACTTAAAAAAAAATCAATGAAATTCCCGAATATAAATTCCTGAATATAAAAGTTCTTGGGAATCTTAACAAGGTACTAACTTTGCTTTCTCTCTCCTTACTCCTAAGACATTACCTGAAAAAGCCTCCTTGTTTCCTTTATCATGAATGAATGATGTCACTAGTAAAAAGGATGAATAAATTGAAATTGGGAAACAATTTGAAATAAGTCTATTTAATTATAAGAGTATGTCATTATTTTTATAGGATTAAGTACCAAAAAGTTTTAAATAAAATACTCAAGACACCTTTAATCATTGAGAACTTAACATTGAGGAATTAGAAAATTATAATAAAGTTAGTTTCTGTTTAGGTAGGAATTTATCCAGTCTGTTTATCTGAAGTCAAATGCAAAAATTCTGATTTTTGAGTGATTTACATATTTAAACAAGTCTAAAGTGACCTAGGTTCAAATCTAGACTCTGTTCCCTACTATTTGCCTCAAAACCTCAATTTTCTCATCTACAAAATGGAATAATACCTATTCTTTGAGCCTCACAGGTTTTTGAAAAATGAATGATTTATACTTATTTTATTCATACTTGGGTACACCTTTTATTCAAGACTATACTCTTTTCTTCCTTTTGAGAAATTTAGTCCACAAATAATATCACTGGTAAGACAGTCTCTTATTACCTTATTAATGAGGTTGTTAAAATGAGGTAATTTATTTTCCTCCTTCCACCTTTATTCTAGCCATCATCACTTAAAACCACGCATTTCAATATTTTCCCCAAAGAGTTGAGAAGTCTCTTCTGTCAAATTGGCACTATATTCCTCAAAACTATACTTCATTTTATTTTAAAACTTATTTTGGACTCATCATATATCTCAGAAGTAAAATTTTAAATATACCACTTCCAGACCTGTATTTTTACTTTTTATTTGCAAATTACTGCCTCCTAATACTAGTGGCATTAGAGCACTTTCCACCTGATTTCAAATCAGATTTTTCTACGTCCTTGAAACTCAATTTTCTTCCTGTTATTTTCCAGTGGACTTTTAACACCCAGAGAAGCACAGAATCTTAAGAGGGCTGACCAGTAATCTGAATCAATACTGGCTTCTGCCACGATCTTTTACCTCAAACCTCTAGCAATTCTTTTGTTCAGTGTTAAAAAAAAAAGTAAATTTGATTTCCAAGTTGATGCTTATTTTTCTCCCAATATATTGGAAGTGTTCTCAAAAACCAATTATATGAGTGAGCTTAATCAGTCTGTCTTCATGCTTATTTACTTTCACTAATGCATATATGTCACAAGACGTCGTGATGCACAACTGCTAATTTACTTTGTGATCAGATCCCTGATGATCAGCAGTTCCTGCTTGGGCTTGGTATTAATGAGTTCTTGCAGTTGACTCTAAAACATTTCTGTGTCAGCATTCTTTCTCACTGGAGGAGGCAAGGAGTTGAATGATGGCTATGTTCACTAGGGCTCACTAGCTAAAGGTCCTGGGATGAGAGAAGGCCTGAAGTTTAGCCTAAGAACTTGATTAATAACCAACAGAGTTGGTGCCATATAAAATATGGTGGCAGCCTCTTTTATTACAGTATTAAGAAAAACATCCTTCCTCCGGTTTAGAGATTAGATTAGTTATCTTAAATGATTGAAGTTCTTTATGATGCCCTAAGAATTTTACCTTCTTAAAACCAAACATCAGACTGAAGGACATGCTTAGAATAGCTAGAACCTTAAAATTTCATATTTTTATTGACTATTACTATTTGTTGAATGTATTTATTCTATCTTCACCCCTCTATCTGCCTTTTCTTTAAATGAAGCCAGCTTGTAAACTCAAATCCTTTGCTGCTGATATAAATTACAATGAGATCAAAGTCACCTCATAGGAGGACTGCGGAATCATTAAAATTAGGGCATACCATGACATTTGCATGACATTTCTGCTTCTGAGCTTGCTTTTGCTCTCCCTGCTGCCTGGAATGCCTTCCCTTCTCTTCTACAGTGATCCAAATCCAACCAATCCTTCTGAAGCTCAAGCCAAATCCTTCCTTGATGAATACAGCCCCGCTGATCTTGCCCATCTCTGAGCCCTGTTGCCCTATTGTCTGTGTCACACAATTTGGCACCTTCTATTTCAGAGGTTACTGTTTATAAATCACTTGATCTTAACTGTTTCCCATGTGTAAGTTTTACCCTCTCTGAAATCTATGCCTTTTAATTTTGTGGATCCTCACAGCACCTTATACAATATCAGTACATAGCAAGAAGTCAAGAAATAGTTTTTTATGCCATAATTTGCAAGAGCGTATAAATGTTAAAAGAGTCTGTTAACAGTGTTGGCTGAAATGGAGACATAGCATTGGGACTGTAAAAGAAAAATAAGAAACAGGGAAGTTTAGAATGATTTTTCCCCTTTGAAAATAAATCCGAAGTATGCATTTGTAAAATTTCAAAATGAGCTAGACTAGCTTGAGTTTTAGTAAAAACTCTGAAAAAATAGCTGCAGATATTTCAAATTGTTTGGGAGGAATGCCTTGTTTTCTTTTATTGTCTTCTTCTTTAGCACATTAAGATTGAGGATGAGATCTTTTTTGTTGAAAATCCTTTCAACAGCCCTGACTATAGGGGCAAGTCAATAACAAGCCCTAAAACTGGCATATCTTATTGAAAATCACTTATATTCCCTCAACCTGAGTCTGAAAACCACAGGTTCAAGATAAATCAAACAAAAGAACACCACCATTTCTCATCTCTTCTTTCCTGGTTGAATCAGAGACCAAATATTGAAAAGAATCCTTTAATTGCTAAAAGAATAGACTCAGTAGTTCAAATCTAGTTAAGCCAAAATCATGTTTCTTGAAATTAGTCAGAGTGAAGCAAGGGAGAAAGGTCAAAAGAGACACAAGAATGCAATAGAAAATAGCAACAAACACCACAGTAATTGCAACCAGTGACTGAGTACCTTCAGTGTTCTAGGCACTAAGCTAAGTATTTTCCATGTATTAACTCTCTCAAAACTATGTATCAGTATATGTGACTACAGAGAAATTATAAATCAAGCAACAAGTTGCTATGACTCCAGTTAAGACTACAATAATTGTATTTTTGACCTATAATGTTTGCATGGAGTTAGGAGCTTAGAAAACAGAATTCATTTTCATTTATTTATTTTGGTTTGCCATCTCATTATTATGTCTTCTTAAAATACAACTGCATCTTGAATTAAATAAAATAATGTTCACTTTACTTCTTGTTCTAAATTCAGTGAATTTTCTGTGTCGAGTTAAACAGTTGCCAAATTCCATTTCAGCTTTCAAAATTTATTCTAGAGGTAACTGCATTTTAGTGTTGAATAAACTCTATTTGGTGGGTCTGGGAGACATTAAATCAATAGACATTTAGTCAAAAATTACTTTTTCTTCCTTAAAATGGAAGTCTAAAAGGCAAAGAACAATCTGATAAGAAGCTATGTCTTTTCAAGGATTTGGTGATATAATCTTAGCATAAGAAACATTTTAACTTTTTAGTATGATGTTTCTAATGAGTCTTCTGACTGATGCCTTATAGGATGTGCACACTGCTTTTAACAAAAATCAAAAGCCCTTCTCTCAAGATTCATGTTTTATATCACAGATGAAGTACTAAAATGATAAAAATCTGTATGAACAGAGGATTTCTAAACTCTACTTGATAGCCCATTTAATTTAAAAAATATGTATTTGATAAAATTCACCTCTGAAAATTCCAAAGATTTGAATAATCTTTTAGCTTTACTACAATAGCATGTAACTTGCACCTAATAAATATCATGTTAAAAAGAGCACTGAATATTAATTTAAAAATTAAGATATCTCTGTTGTTACTAATGTTTTCCTATAAAATACTGTTTTTGCATTTTGTGAATAAAACAATGAAAAGTGACATCAAAATAATTATATTACATTGAACATCTCTTCGGTGAAGTCTTGGTATATCAGCAGCAATTTCTACTTTTTCTCTGAAAGTAGAAAATCAAAAAGCACCTGAGATTTCACCCTAATCTACACATATCAGAAATCATCCCATTTATTGGTAGAAAAGCAATGTCCAAATTACATCAGCACATCAAAACCCAAGGAAGAAAAAGAAGCTACAGAGCCCTTCACATTAATTTCAAAAGTAAATAACTCAAACAGTTACTAACATTTAGAGACTGAAGATCAGATCTGCCAACCTGAAAGTGCATCGATTCCATGTGTCACCCAAATCTTCCCTGAAGGCTCATGTATGTACAGACATTTTGTGCTTATTCTTGGAAGTCCTTGCTTTGTCTAAGTCTCTTGTAAATATATCTTACACACAATAATGTGATGAAACTCTATGTTCACACCATTGAGGCTAATAGTACAGAACCAATTATGGTTCTTGCCTAAAAAATGAAGTATTAATTTATTTGAAGTAAGCTATTGGTGCTACCTCTATCCGGTTTCACTGTTGATATTTTTCCCTGGTTGTTCCGAGGAAAGCAAAGGTTAAAGTAATTTTTGTCAAAACTTCAGCATTAATGCCAGCAAACACAAGCAAGAAGTAGGCAAACTAAGATTTATGATCACATATGTAACAGGAATCACCAGTTTATAATAGATAAAATGAAGTCACTTTTTGCAAACCTGTAGTTTATATGTATGTGTGTAAAAAAAGTATTTTCAAATAACAAGAAAAATTTTCTACTAATCTCTGAAGATGAAAACAACAAGAAACCACTATATTTGTATTACTAATCACTTTAGGAAGACCATATCATCATTTATTCAAAATTTATTTTTACTAAGTGGAAAAATGTGGATAAGCTGACTTTTGTCAGTTGATCAAAATAGACAACTAATATGATTTAAAGAAAGCATATAATTGCATTTTAAAAGAAATCATAAGATTATGTTCACAAAATCAGTGCAAATTTCATTGTATGACTTCTATGTTCTCATGTCTCACTAATAGTTAAAAACTTGAACAAAGATCTCACTTTTGTGTTTAAGATCCTCTGTAAATATAAATATATAAGTGAATTTAACTTAGTATCCAATTTGTAACTGCTAGAAACTTTGCATTTCCATGCAGCTGCTAATTTTCAGAGAAAAATTCTAGTTGTTTCAAACCACTGAACATGATAATAGCAAAAATGAGACTGATCATTAACTCTAGTAACTGCCTTTGCCTTCATCTTAGGCTTTTAGTTAACCAAAAAACTAATGGCTGTTACCCCCATCAAAGAACTATTACTTAATTTAATCTGTGCAATCTTGTGGACAAATTCAATATTCAACTACCACCTCCAATGCAGATGACTTCTAAATCTGTATTGCTAACTTTGATTGATCTCTGTGGAGCTCCAGACTCATATTTTCATTCTCATAACTTGACCCTTCTTCATGATTCTTTCTATTAAAGGCACTACCTTTCTTCTGATCTTCTAGCCCAAAAGTCTCAGGTCAGCTTTGGGTCCTTCCTGTCTCTTGTTTCCAAATATAAAGAAGTGTCGAGTCCTATCCACCTGTCTCTGCCACATGTTTTATAATACATTTATCATTTGTGTCCTATTCTCTCTGACAATCTTCTTCCACTTCTCATTACTCTTTGTCTAAAATAACCTAGTAAATAGTCTACTTGTGCCTTTGCTTATCCTTAAATTTTGGCAATTCCTTGAGTTCAGAACTTTTATATATTCCGTATACAGATCCTTTGTTGGATATGTGTTTTTCAAATATTTTTAGTCTGTGACTTGTCTTTTCATTTTCTCAAGAGTATCTTTTGAAGAGTAAACATTTTTAATTTTCAAAAGATCTAATTTGTTGATTTTTTTGTACTTCCTGGTTTTAGTGCTCCAAAAAGTTCTGCTTAACCCACTGTAACTAAAATTTCTCCCATTTGTTTTCTAGAAGTTTTATAGTTTTAGTGCTCACATTTAAGATCTGTGAACCATGTCAGATTAGCTTCTGATATGGTGTAAGGTATAGACGGAGGTTATTTTTTCTTTTCTTTTTGCATGTGGACATATAATTGTTCCATATTGAAGGTTTATAAGAAGTGAAATGACACAATTTTACTTTAAAATGTTCATTCTGTTTGCTATTTAAATGATAAACGGAAACTCCTTAGCAAGGACTTTCAGGACATAGTTCCTGTTTGCACTGTTATCCACTACTTATGCTTGGACCTCCTCTTATGTTCCTTGCTACTTCCATATATTCCCACTGTTTTTGCCCCACCACCTTTGTCACCTTGATTAATTCTCCTTGGATTAAAGGAAGGAGCCAATGAAGAGGGAAAATCTGAAGACAGAAGAGAAAGAACCATTAACTAATTGAACAAGGCTCTGAAAGAAATAGTTGGGTACAGATTCAGAACACAGATGAGCTTAGAAAAGGGAATAACATATCTTCTCTAATATCCACCTCTTTTCTTTCATCTCTTCTTACTCTTGATATTTCTCCAGATTCATAAATTACCCCCATGGCAGTACCTTGGGCTTTCAATCTAGCTCTGTATTGTCTTTTGGTAGGATTCTATGCCTAGTTCCAGAATTTTCAATGCCTGCAATTTCAAAAGAAGCCCTGACGGCTGATATACTCTGAAATGAATTGATTGCTCCAATATGTACCCACATCCAGAAATATAATTTTTAAGAAAAATTATTTGTCAGCACCTGAGAATAAAATGTAAAGCAATAAACAGACCCTCTGAGTTGTCCCTCTTTGCAGGTGTTGCTGTAGCCATTTCAGCTGACATGTAAGTTCCCAAAAACAGAGGTCAGGACTTTTCATGTCATGTATTCCCCTACATAGTGCTTAGTGTGACTTCTATGACTGCAATGCACTGAATGCATCTTAACTCACTGAAGACAATTCACAACAAAATCGTTGTCTTTTAACACTCAAGTAACAACTTTATGGTCATAGGAAAAGGTGCTTCCCCTTTCTTATACTTTTGAAACAACACAGAGGTGATTTGTAATCTGCCCCCTCTGCCACAGCCATATGCTCTGAAATGCAAGCTAGAGGGGCAGATGTATAATCTGGGAGATGATCCAAATCCATGACCTCCTTGGAGCCAAGGGTATTGTGTGTGCAAAGCCAGTTCTGGATGCCATGCCCAGAAATTTTAATTTATAGAAACAAAGGAGAAAAAGGCACAGAGAAAGAAGAAGAAAAATAAAAGCCTACTGATATCTTCAGCCACAATACACAACTAGCACATCATCTGTTTTACTAAAGTTGACCAAGGTAGTATCTTAGAAAAATAGTGGTGTTTCCTTAACCCTTGTAAACTCCAATAGGAAAGGTAGCTCTTCAGCAATGTGAGTATGGGCTGTCTTGATCCAAATTCTCAATCCATTCTCTTTGCCAAACTCACCACTTACTCTATGGTAACAGTCTTACATGACTGGTAAGTTACATAAAAATTCCACGAAAGTATAAGGATATCTAGACTTTAGAAAGATGAAAAGCCAAAAATCATCTGGTGCAAAGCAGAGAACATATGAGGGGAGAGGCTTTTGTTAGAATAAATAGGACTGGTTTTGATTTGTTTTAGTACCTAAAGGACTTATCAAACAGCCTTCTCATGCACTACTCTTCAAGTGTGGTCATGACATGGAATTCACTCTGAAGAGCATTCCAGGGGTTCAAAAAGAATTCTAATTAGTATCTGATCCATGGCCACATGGGCAAGGACTACAAATAGGCAGATAAGCCTCTTTTTTCCCCACTGTATGATAGGGCACATTATAATCTGATAAAAGCTCCTTTGTGAACCCTATTTTATTTCTTCCTATAACAATGAATCATTACAAGAATCTCTAGACAGAGTAATAAACCATAGCTTGTAACTACAAATATAACGAGAACTTTTTATTATGTGGTTTCTTATTGAAAGGAATTTTCCATTTCAGACTTTCTCAGCATATTATGACCATCATTTCCCACTTTGTTCTTATGTCATATGGCTTTCCATATATTTCTAAGGAGCATTTTATATTGGATTGTCTTGTCAAAAGAGATCCAGTGAAATAAAACCATGTCTGGCTTCATGTGTGCTCTAATCTGCATTAAACACAATGGTTTATTTGAATTCAGTCCTATATAAAGAATAATCATTCATTCATTCATTCACTCATTCTGCAAAGACACAATGGTGGTATCTTGGAGGATGTGGGAGTCAAAGTCAAAAGTAGGAGAGTTAAATCTGCATTAAACCCAATGGTTTATTTGAATTCAGTCTTTTACAAAGAATAATCATTCATTCATTCATTTAACAAACAATTATTAGACTCTAGACTTCTGCTTCCAATAATATATCAATTCTCAAAATGTGAATAAAATTCTGCACGTGACCTCACATGCCACAAATAGATCTTGGATAGATTAAAAATGTACATTTAAATGGGTTGATTTGTTCATAGGAAATTAAAGGAAATCCTTAAGGAAAGCCCTTCAACAAACAAAAAAACAAGTGAAAAAACCAACAGTGAGTGATGGTAGGCAAGCAAACTTGCAATTTGAGATTGTCTTTTAGGTAAATGCTGAATCTAGGAACCTGGAGCTTTGGGAGGGGACACAATGGTGGTATCTTGGAGGATCTGGGAGTCAAAGTCAAAAGCAGGAGAGTTAAAGCAGTGACCCTCAAGAGGCCTACAACTTTAGTAGAAGACTAGGCTGAAAAGCCTCATCCCCTGATACATTTCCTTAAGCAAAGCCAGTCTAAGAAAATCTGTCTCATCTCTGGCTCTAGATAGGAAAAACAACAATAAAAAAAAATCACCATATTCCTTTGAGAACTTGCAACCATAATACTGACCTCTTAGAGGTATTAAATCAAGTTTATTTTCTCCCAGTCAATTAAACTGTCAGCCAAGAAATTATATGAAAGTGATCCCAGGTTAGCAGTGTCCTGCCAGTACTCCAGAAGAAGCAAATCTAAATCCTCTCTGAAGAAAAGCACATGCAAATCAGGCTCCCCAAGATTCTCATACATTAAAGCCAACCAAATATGACCTCCCAAATGGAAATTACCAAACTCATAAAGAAAAAGTCACCATGCATGAGAGTCAGCAGAGATGTGAGATTTAGACACTAAATTGGAGCTAGAAGATAGGTCTGGAGAAATTAGTCCAGGTTGTACACCCCTATTCCAACAATCCAAAATCTGAAATACTCCTAAATCCAGAACTTTTTGAGCGCTGACATGATGCTATAAGTGGAAAGTTCCACACGTGACCTCACATGCCACTGTTTGTTGTTGCCGTTGTTGAGCAGCTGACATAGGTATTCTGGTGATGCCACTGCGCTGCTTTTTTACCTGAACACATTATTTTTTACTGTATTAATGGTATTCCTATTTTTTGTCATTAACTACTCATGTGTGTAAGTATAAAAAATGATTGCCTAATGGTAGCATATAAATTCAGAGTTGGGAATGATGGTAATGCCAAACAACCACAATTGACCACATGGGTGGCTGAGATAGTGACACCTTTGCTTTCTAATGGTTCAATGTACACAAAATTTGTTTTATGTACAAATTAGTAAAAATATTATATAAAATTATCTTCAGCCTATGTGTACAACATGCATATGAAATGTAAATGAATTTTATGTCTAGACTTGGGTCCCATCCCCAAAATATCTCATTACGTATATGCAAATATTCCAAAATCCAGAAAAATTTGAAATCCGAAGCATTTCTGGTCTCCAGCGTTTTAGATAAGAGATACTCGACTTGTACTCAGAATGGAGTGCAGAGTCAAGAAGGCAGAAAAATATCAAGAAGGATTTAACACATACAGTCGAGAGAATATGGCCTAAAAATCATTTTACTAAATACTAAGAATTCCACAAAGAGGAGACAGAATGAGCAAGAGGCATAGTAACAGCCGTAATATCCCAGAAGTGATAAAAAACATTAATATAAAGCCATGGGAGTCATACCACATACCAAGAAGGATAACATAAAGAAATCTACACCAAAACCTAGACTGTAGTGAAAATGAACGTCAAGGACAAAGAGAATTTAAAAGTAACCAGAGGTAAAAGACTTATCAAAGGTAAAGAGAAGCCAATTAGACTGATGACTGACTTTTCAGAGCAGAAGCCATAAGACAATAGAAGAAGATCTCCAATGTGCTATAAGTCTAACTTTATATATTCAACAAAAACCAGTTGCCAAGGAAAATACATGTTCTAATAAACAAAACAGTGTCATCATTAGACTAGCATTAAAGAATGTCTGGAAGGCATACTTCAGAAGAAGGAAAAAGACCTAAGAGGGAAGGTCAGAGATTCAAAGAAGAATGGTGAGTTAAGAAATTGGTAAATACTTGGAGAAGTCTGAACAAATATTGAATGCATAAAACACTGAAATTAATATATAATTTGTGGGACCAAAAAAATAAGAAAGAAAACAAAATGGAAATCATATAAAAATTGGAAGCAGGTAAGGAAAGCTAAAGGGTTCTCAGCTCCTTGTATTGTTTGGGAGAAGGATTGGATACAGACTAATTTTAGATTTTGTTAGGTATGCATGCCAAAAATGTAGTGTATAATTTTCAAATCACTATCAGAAAAAAATGGGATTAAAAAGCAATTCAGCCTAAAATGACAAGAGAGGAAAAAAAGGTCATTAAAAAGTGGTCCAAATTTAAAACTGAAAATAAAACATAAATCTAAATATGCTAGTAATTGCAATAAATGTAAATGTGTTAAACCCCAGTTACAATTCAGGTGGTCACATTGAACATCAAAACAAAATCCAGCTATTTATTAGGACAAGGCATACACATAAAGCTTAAGGACACAAAGTCTGAGAGCAAATATACGCAAAAAGACATATCAAGAAAAAAGATTTAGCAAGTACTACATAAAGGATGCCTGCTGTGTGCCACTCACTGCTCTTGGAACTGGGGATACAAAGTCTCTGCCTTCATGAAGCTCACTTCTGGAGGTAGGGGAAACAGACAGTAGGTTACATACATCAATAACTGCACACACATTTACTACAGACTGTGATTAGCTCTATAAGGAGATAAATAGTAAGGTGAGAGAAACTGGCTTCTTGTTGGGTGACTATTTTAGATAGGGTGGTCACAGAAATTGTCTTTGAAGAAAGAACATTTGATCTGAGAATTGAATCAGAGTGAATCAGCCATATAGAATGGAAGATCACTCCGGGCTGATGGAACGCATGTGCAAAGGCCTGAGGAGAGTTTTCGTCACTGAAGCTCTCCAGGTGATGGTGGCTCGGGAAAGGGTGGCAAGTGAGGCTTTGGGATGTATTCTCATGGGATCAACCTGATTTCCTGCTGGTAAATGTCAGGGCTTAAGAAAGGAAAAAGTCAAAGCTGACTGCATCTGGTAAGGCTTTCCAGGCCCACATGGAAGCGTGTTACGTTTACATCTGTTACGTTTCTCTCTCCAATGAAATGGCCTGTTGGGGGACTATATTTGAAAATATAACTCTAGTTAGACTTGATTGAGAGAAGTTTATAGTAAGTAAAGGGTGAAGCTTTGCACATTTCTTGCACTGAAGAAGCCAGTGTTCAACCAGAAATGAAGGCATTTGACTACGGACAGGAAAAGGCACCCAGGGTGTAGGTCATTGTTATATATCCTGAAGGTCTGGGTAGAGACCCTTTGCTCAAACTAAGATTCCCTGAACTTTGTAAAGAAGCATGACAGAAACTATGGAAATGCTGATAGAAGCTTACAGAATTAATCAGTGTTTTTCAAACCTCAACAATTAGTGTTACCATTTTATAATATTCTGCCATTTTCATATAGCATTTTATATTCTTATTTCCTTAAAAATAACTCAGTTTTTGCACAAAAATTTTATTTGCAAAAAACATGTAGCAGTGCTGTAAGTGAAAAATCAGTCTTTTACTAATATACATTAACTTAAATATATAATTTTTCAAAATAAAGAGTGGTTGCCCATATAAACCATTTAAAATAGGGGTATGGGCCACCAGACTACTAAATCAACCTACAGTACTATTTTCTGTGAGGCCTGTTAGTGCAGCAGTAAAATGTCTCCGTCACCAGTTTGATGCCAGTATTTCTAAATATCTCTCACAGCTCACTGAGGGCATGCCATGATATTTTACAAAACTAAAACCAAACTGTCTTTTTTTTTTCTTTTGCAGTTGTGGTTTGGTTTGCTTGGTTTAAAAAAAAAACTGATGGGTTAATAAAAGTGTTTTCATTCAAAAGGTAACTTTGTATGGCTCTGTTCTCTTTTGATGGGGTGGAATTTGTAAGCTGTTTTGTAGGGGTATGCGGTTTCTAATTATCAGTAGAGTGGGAATGATTCTGCATTGCTTATTTTAGCAAGGAGAAGTAATCTAGGTTCCTTTAAGTTTTCTCTTTCATTTCACACATTCTTCATTAACCCCCTAATTATAAGTCTGTTTTTATTGGATACAGTTGGGCATCATGAGCCTCTAAAAAAGGACTTTTTGTACATGGCATTGCATGGGTACCTTATTAAATAAATTACTAGGACTAAGTTTTTGCCCTCTAGGATACCAAAAATTGACAAGCGGGTTTAATATTCCCTAATTATGTTTTTCCTTATGGCTTTTTTCTTTTCCAGCAACCCATAAATGACAGGTCTCATGGTTAAGCCTTTCTCTATTCTCTTTTCTTCCAAAATACTTCTGTGATGCAAATAGGTTCCCAAACAGGTTTCCAGTATGACTCAGGGATTCAGCCTTTCATCTCTTTCCTAGAAACTAGAAGCTCCCTTTTCCTGTGGTTCTTCTGCCCATAATCTTTGCCAGTCCCCATGCTAGATCCTTCCATTTGTACAATATTTCTATTACTAGGTTTTGTATGTGATGGTTTATGTTTAAAAATGTTATTTTTTAATCCATAAATTATTTGTTACCTAAATAGTACATTAAATATAGTCTGAATGTAAAACTCAAATACTACAGATAAAGCAGAAGGTCCCTTTGACCCCCAACCATAATCTTCCTCTTCAATAAAGATAACCATTGTTACTTTTTCTATGCATTTGCATTTATACATAAGCACATGGTATTGTCACTGTTTGCATTCCTATTGTTGCTACTAAACTGTGAGAACCTTAGGGGCAGAATCCATATTCTATACCACTTTGTATTTGTAGCAGCTGGCAAAGAGCCTGGTATATGGTACATGATCAATAAATACTAGCTTACTAAATGAGTTTATCATTGGTTGCCCCCCTCTATGCAATAGAAAACAGAGTTTTCCTTCCTATATGAAAAAAAGCTGGATTTGGGGAATATTAATAATATAAGGGAGCCATGACTATTGATCAAAGGAGATTAAAAAAAAACAGCCTGAGAGGGATCTTTGAGGCTGTGATATGTAATATAAAATATATATTTGGTTTTCCTCTCACTTCCTGACACTCAGCTCCTAAAACCCTTGGAATCTCCAAAGTGATGTATGTTTGAATGTTAATAAGATCACTGATGAACGAGAGCTCTTGAATAGCCTCAGGATTTGGGGCTGCCTGCCAAGGGAATCAACCAAGTGACTAGAGGGTTGGAACTTTCAGTCCCACCCCCTAAGCCCGAGAGAGAGATAAAAAGGGCTGAAAGTTGAGTTGCTAACCAATGGCCAATAATGTAATCAATCCTACCTATTTAAGGAAGCCTCCATAATAGCCCAAGAGGACAGGGTTTGGAAAGCTCCTAGATTGCTGAACACATGGAGATGCCTGGAGAGAGTGCATGGAAGCTCCTAGAACCTTCCCATAACCTTGCTCTATTCATCTCTTCCATCTTTCATTTGTATCCTTCATTTGTATTCCAGCCCTTCATTTGTATCCTTTGCAATGTTCTTTATAATAAATGAGTAAGCTTAAGTAAGTCATTTGCCTGAGTTCTGTGAGCTACTCTAGAATATTAATTGAACCTGAGGAGAGTCATGGGAACTGTGAACTACAGCTGGTTGGTCAGAGGCCCAACTTAGGACATGGGACTGGCTTCTGAATGGGACAGGCTTGTGGAACTAAGAGCTTAATCTGTGGGATCTGACTCTATCGCCAGGTAGATAGTGTCAGAATTGAATTGAATTATAGGACACCGAGTTGCTGTCCACTGGAGAACTGGTCAGTGTGTGCGGGGAAAAACCATACACATTTTGGTGATCAGAATTGAAGCATTCCGTACTGTGCTTAGTATTCTGTGTTGTATGTGTGAGAATAGAAAAAAACTGTTTTTCTCCCTATCTCTTACAGGAACTGACTGGCTCTGGAGCAGAAGTGTGAGTTGAGGCAAGAAAGTGCAAAAGAATAGAGCCTAGAGACACTTGAAGTTAAACAATCCTGGGCACCAAGAGAGAGCCTGCCTGAGAAAGCAGGGGAAGGTTTACCTGGGAGGTGCGTCTTCAAGAGTTCAACAGGGGCTCCGAGGCATGAAAGGGCAAAATATGGTCAGAGAGTAACTGTGACTAGCTGGGAGTTGGGAACCTGTAGATGGAGGGTGATGGTGGCAAAAGACAAGGCTGGAAGGGCAGGTCATGACAAGGTGATGGAGGCGTTCGTATAACTGGTTAATAATACTGAAATTCATCACGTTACTGGAGCCTCAGTGTAGGAACAAGAGTGCTTTGTAAGGAGGCAATACTCTTCTTAAAATATATGTCTTTTAAGGCTTCCTCTTACCTCCAATAAACAGTATTCAATTCATGTTTGAAACTCGTACACCCACACACCCTTCATCTCACATAAAGTAATAGCAATGTTATGAAAACCAATACATCCTAAAATATTTATCAACATTGGTTGGCAATATTATAACTTTATCAGATTTTACAAATAAAATTTCAGCTTGACATACATTATTCAATATAGACTGGGAGGTCCATTATGTAAGAGCTCACCTTCAGATTTTCCAGGTTGAGTTTTTAATGTGTACTTCCAATATTATATGTCGGCTATGATTTAGCTGAAAAAACTTAAGATTTAAAACATTGCTAGAATGGCTAGACAGCCATTCGGTGAACACTGACAGACTAGATTTTCCAAAGATGTTTAAAATGAAAGGTCTTGCAAGTAGGTAGCTTATAATCTCCCTTGGTCACTGGAATCAGAGCATCTCAGTTTTTTTTTTTTTTTTTTTTAAATTTCTCTACAACTACCAATCTGTGTGTCTTCCAACGTGACTTGCTGTCCTACTTCTCCCCTCTATCCTAGACTCTTCTACCTTGCCTTCTCGAGTCCAACTATCCTTCCATGGTTGACAAAATACTGTTCATTTTCAACCCAACCTCTTCTTTCAAACCACCTGTGTTTGTTTTCGTTTTTGTTTTTTGTTTTCTTAATTGAAATGCAGTTCTCCATGACAAATCCTACTTTCTCAGCAGCTTTCTCAATTGAAGCTTCTTACATCCATATCATGCAGGTCAGGGTTAGGAGGAGATCCAACTTGGTCCTTTTTTCTCACTTTCTGCACTTTGCTCATATGGAACCTTGCTCCTGCACAGCTCATGCTAGCCTGTCACTCTTCCTTCTACTCCCAATCATCCTTGCGCTCTACTACCTTCATCATCAAACCATCTGAAAGGTTTCCACCTTGGAGTGTGGGTAATGGAACCCCAAGGAGGCTTCTCTCTCTGTCTTTCTGCTGGGCTCTGAAGAGGCAGAGGAGGCAGGGGAGGCTCCAGGCTGTGGGGCCATGACAGCAGTGTGAGTGTCTCCTGCTTCCCAGGTACTTCCAGTGCCCTCCAAGTTTGGTCTCTTCGCATCCATCCACAAGGTGATCCATACTGGCTTCCCATCCACTAGCCCAGCCAAGGCCAAGAAGACCAAACGTATGGCCATGGGTGTGTCAGCACTGTCCCACAGTCCCAGCATTGCCTCCATCAGTTCCATCGGCTCCATGGCCTCCTTTGTAGGGGGGCAGCCAGAGCCTTTGTGTTATTACACTTCACTCTTAAGTGTCTATCTACCCTGTCTCTATCTTCTCACTCTTGTTATCAAGAAGTAAATGCCGCAGGAAATTGCTGGTCAACACCTGCAGAAAAGCTGGTCCTAACCTGTAAGTTGGAGCTAAACCCAAACACTGGAGATACCAGCAAATTCCAGTATACCTGGAGATATGTGTTCAAGAAATAAATGTTTACTGTTGGTTTTATTATGCAGCATAGTTGTAGCAATAGCTGACAAGTACAAAGAAAATCAAGTTGGATACCCTTTTTTACTTACCCATTAAGTTTAACTTAAAAAAAAAATACTCAAAGCTTTCTTGCCTAAATATTTCTTACTTTTCTTTCCCCTTCCATTGCTAATCACTGACACTTATGCCAACATCATCTCTTATATGGACTATTAGTCTCTCTCTCCTTTTTTTTGGGGGGGGAGGGGGTCCCTTCAGGTTCCTACAACCAAAAGATTGATATTACTAGAATATAAAAGTGACCTCTTTTATTTAATCTGTTTAGATTATCTGAGCCTACAGGATAAAATGGCACTTTTTCATCTGGTGCGAGTCTGTATGGTCTAATCTCTGCCTACTTGGCTTAACTTGGTATCTTGTCACTTTCTCTTTGTACTGCTGCCACACTGAACTGCTTAAAATTTCTTAAATATACCATGATGTTTCATGTTCTCAGAACTTTCCAGAAGCCTGAAATGTGTTGGCTCATTGACCTTTTCTATATCGCCAGTTTCTATTTTGCTTTCAGATCCTGCTACGGAAGCATATCCTTTCTGAAACGTGGACAGCCATCCCCAATTCCAAATGGAATTAAGCAATATTTCCTCTGTGAGATTTTTGCATTGAACTCTTTAGCATGAGGGTATCAAACAAATACTGAATTAGGCATTTGTATTTTTTCTCCTCTACCATATTATAAACATTTTATAAGGCTGAGAACATGTCTTATTTTACTTTGTATCTCTAGCACTTAACACAATATCTGTGTAGAGTGGGCATCTAATAAACATGAGTGGAACTAAAATAATTTATTTTTAAATTTGATTTGGAAACATATGTTGTCTCTTTATTTACTCATGAGTTTCAGAGATGCATAAATCTGCCCCATATTTGAGGAGTAAAGAATTTTATGAAAAAGACTGATACATTTGTTTCTAATTCAGTTTAATTCATTGAATTTTAGAGACCACATTATTCAGTAATTTTTTTTTGCAAATGTGGAAATATTAGAGTTGCTTCACAATCAACTTTGTATAGGAAGAACACTAGACATATTGCTAAGTTCTTTATGACAACTTCCTCAATCCCACGGAAATATAAACCAAGGCTGCAGCATGTGAGAAATGTATATATTTCTTGTGTCTAAAGCTATATTTATCCAACAAATGACAAAAGCTTAGAAAGCATCCAATAAAGATGTCTGTCCAAATAGAGAACCATGCTGTCATATCTTAATGAGTCGATGAGGAAAGAAGGAGTTCAAGTACACTAACCACTAACCTGAAAATTTTAGCTCCTCATCAATAATAACCATAAAAATTCATGAAAATTTGCAATCCAATTAGAAGATGCAAATATTTTTTAAATGGCCATAACTGGTGTTCCAAAATGTAAATGCACATTCAGATTTTAATATTCTATAAAAGTCTGGAATAATAAGACAACACAATTTATGAAATGTCATTTAATAACTCATTGCTCTTGAATTAAAGTGACTATCCAATCACCCTATGGTTTTAAAAGCTCTGTTCTTTTGCAAGAATCTAGAAATTTCTTAGGTCACTGAACACTCTAGATTTGAGGTTTATACACATTGCATTTAGAACAAAATGTAAGGCCTGCTGAAGTAGTAACTTGCATACTAAACTCTTGGCCTTTGTTATAAGGATACACATCACCTGCACTTGCGCCTTTGCTATAACTTATACATGTCACATGCACATCTTCTCTCTCATACAGCTCTCAACTTGGCCCACACACTCCTATACATGTACACATGCACACATACATGTAAGGAAACAAAGGCAAGAATGATCAGATTAGATGTCCCTCTCATACTCAAGGAACTACAGTAGTTTGGTAGAGAAATTATAGCTATTGTGTTCCTAGTTCAGCTGGCTGAGGTTACACAAGGCAAGTAAAGATGTATCAGATATCTTGATATGTGTGTGTGTCATGTAGGGGCTGGGTCTTTCATAAGGCACATGCTAGTGAAATATAAATTGCCCCAAAGCATAAGCTCCACTATACAATACTGGGGTTCATATCCTTACCCCAAACTAGTTACTAGCTGAGAGGTCAAGTTTTTTAGTTCTTTATTTTTTATTTTTTTGAGATGGAGTCTTGCTCTGTTGCCCAGGCTGGGGCACAGTGGTGTGATCTTGGCTCACTGCAACCTCCACCTCGTGGGTTCAAGCGATTCTCTTGCCTCAGGCTCCCAAGTAGCTGGGATTACAGGCATAGGCCACCATGCCCAGCTAATTTTTGTATTTTTAGTAGAGACGGGGTTTCACTATGTTGTCCAGGCTGGTCTCAAACTCCTGACCTCAAATGATCCACCTGCCTTGGCCTCCCAAAGTGCTGGGATTACAGGTGTGAGCCACCATGCCCAGCTGAGATCAAGTATTTAAATTACCTGAGCTTCAGTTTTTTCATCAAACTGTGTTAGGATACCAAACATACTTAGTGGCCTCACATAGAAATAGCTCCCTAGATTGTTAATGAGTACTTGCTCATTAATTGATAAAGTTGTCTCAGAAAAGGTCTGGACTTGCTGCCAACCATTACTTTCACAGACTTGCCTGTTTTACAGCTATATGGACAGGTATTTGAGAATATAAGAAATTAAAACAGAAATAGCCAAGCTTTTTAGTCCATTTTGCTAATTAATATGTCAGAGCTCATAAAGAAGAACTCATCGGCTTTCTTCAGTACTGCATCATCTTAAAGAGCTGGGTCAGCAAAGATCTCTGCAGACAGTCAATACATATTAAAACAGGTCCAAGCAGTAAATCAAAACAAAAAAAAAAAAAAAGAAGACACTAAAAAAAGTAAAATTTATAAGCCCTTTCTGTCTGAACGTAAAGGAGCATTAAACTATTGGTTGAGGTGTCATTTTAGTAGACAGAAAGAAAATAAGAAAGAATTCCTTCTCAGACACACTTTAAGACCCTAAGTATAAGCAAAATTAAAGCATAACAATAAAAAAAAGCTGTGCTAAATTTGATGTCATTTTCTCTGGATCCTAATGTTCCCTCAGAATATTTAAATCATTTAAAAATGGTTTTATTGTTAAAAAATACATTTTTCTGTTTTTTTGTTTTTTTTTTCTCCAGGCATTGCTAGAATTTGAATTTTGTCAGAGTTCAATTAGTGAAACAAGGAAAGAGGTTAAAGACGTTTTTGGTTTTTCAAGGCTCTATGAAACTTGTGATTTTTCTTCAAGGAACCAAACAAAGGGTATTTTATTTCTAACTTCTCTGGGCAGGTCTTACCATACCATAGACTTAAATATCTCTCATATTTGGAGGAGGATTCTACCAACTCAGAAACAGGAGAATCATCCTGCTATCTTCCTTGCCAAGGTAATGAGATACAATGCTCTTTTGGGGAAGCCCCTGAAATAGGGGTTAGAGAAATCTCAAGAATATTGGGTTAATTCCAGAAGGGGTGAGGGGAACACTACATTTTTGGGTCAAAAATATTAGAAAGATTTATTTTACCTGGGCCTTTGATTGGATCTGAGCTCTGAAGGATCAACCATTTAAAAATTAAGCCAAGAAAGAGGTACCAAAAATATTGTCACAAATTTTGGAGGTACCCAAGCCAGACCAACACATGGAACTTGGCACGAAATAGCTCTTTACAGACTAAGTAGCTGACTCAAGAAATTTTAACTCACGAATTTATTAAAATGTTGAATGTCATCTTGAATAAGAGGCTGGATGATAGATTTAGGTCAGTATATACAATTTAATTTGTTTAACTTCCTGTTGGTCTTGGATAGTATAAAAGCTGCTCACATTTCTATAGTTAAAGAGAAAGAGCAAGAGACTCTTAGCATGAAAAAAAATACAAAAAAAAAAAAAAAAATTAGCCAGGCTCCATGCACGTGCCTGTAATCCCAGCTACTCAGGAGGCTGAGGCAGGAGAATTGCTTGAATCTGGGAGGCAGACGTTGCAGTGAGCAGAGATCATGCCACTACACTCCAGCCTGGGTGACAGAGGGAGAATCCGTCTCAAAAAAAAAAAAAATCATATTTTAACCTAAATATTCTGAAGAAAGAATTTGGGAAAGGGGACAATATCACAACAAAAAGAAGTTAACTGATTCCTTTTAAGAATGGTGAGACAAGTAGGGATTTATAAGTTAAAATACAACCTGGTAACTTGCTTAGTGGTCACAGATGACCTATAGCCGACTGAGACTACAGGTGAATTTAGATGAATTTAAAAAATGATTTTGTAACTGAAAGAGGTTGTTAGAATCAAGAGAACCCTTAACCCTCTGCTGCTGCTGCTGCTGCCACCACCAACACCACCAGCACCAAATCCCAATGAGACATGCCTTCACATAAATGCAACGCACAGAGGGGAGCTATGTTTTATGTGAGGGATGAGTTCCTGAGGATCATTATAATTCAAGACTAATTTTCCAAAAGAAAGAAGTGTAAAAAATTGGGGGAGTGGGCAAGCTCTGTGGTTCATACCTGTAATCCCAGCACTTTAGGAAGCTAAGGCAGGTGGATTGCTTGAGCCCAGAAGAGTTTGATGCTAACCTGGGCAACAAGGCAAAATCCCATTTCTACAAAAAAATAAAAATTAGCTGGGCATGGTGGCACACACATGTAGTCCCAGCTATCCGGGAGGCTGAGGTGGAAGGATCACCTGAGCCAGGGAAGTTGAGGCTGCAGTGAGCTGTGATCATGGCATTGCACTCCAGCCTGGGTGACAGAGAGAGATTCTGTCTCAAAAACAAAAACAAAAACAAAAAGAGAAAACAAAAAATGGGGAAGGGTATGTTCTTAGAGCACATAAATTTTGAACCTTATTTGAATATTTTCCTCTAATGCTGCTCTGTGCTTTCTCAGAACTGTTTCTAGTGTTTTACAAGATGCTCTCATTTAATGTGACTCTAAAGTATATGGTTTTTGGTGATTGTTTAGCCCTCTTCATTGCAGGCCACTTTTGCTCCAAAGTTATCAAGTGTCTGGTTATGTTTCAGCATTTCTACAGATGCCCAATGAAAAACGTGAAGTAGTGATACGTTATAATAGCACTTAAAAATCTAAGAATAGTGCATGTTGGAATAACAGTACTAATTAGTAACAAATATTCTTTAAAACATCAGAAGTATTTAAACAGTGTGGTTCATGTGATATAAAGACTGCTGGAACTATTTCTATCAGCTAAAGTGAAGTTGCTGTATGGAATTTGCAATGAACCTGTGTGACAGCTTTAAAATTCTGCCATTTTTGACTAAAACTTTTTTGGAAGATTATTATATCAAATTTTGCACTTAGCATAATTCTTTATTAATATTTTTATATCACACTATGCAAAGACAGATCATTGAAATTTACATAAAATGTTATGACAATATACAAAGATGACAAAGTTCTCATCTAAAAAGAGTGACAAACTTTTAATTGCCACCTAATAGTAGTGTGCTTGGAAATTAAGGTTAGAATAAGATTTGATTTCCTGGAAAAAGCCAGAAAATTTATAATTTGCTCATTTTCAAAAACCAAATTGATAAAAATTCCAGAAAAGGACTTAAACTTTTTGCCTTGAAGCCTATCCCAGTACAAAGAAAAGGCTTTTCATCTTCAGGTATTATAATAATATGTATAAGAGAACTATAAGCAGTAGAATGTATTTAAGATGAAGATATTACAGATTATCCTTGGGGTTCCCTGGTCATGAGAACTTCCTTCTGAAGCTCCTAAAAATATGTCCAGTAGTAGAGAATTTAATGGAAGAGGATGTTGGGAACAAGCAGCATGTGGCAATTTATCACTCCCATAGAAATCTCTTTCACAGTGATCTAACCTCTTAGGCTTTTTATTAGGAAAAGTAAGAAAAAAAAAATCTAAGAGTTGTGAACCAGCCCTTCCCTGCTGTTATCACAAGAGAATCTGGAGAAAGAAGAAAGGAAAAAAAATCATAATCTTGCCCTGGAACATGATGGAGGTAATGAGGCATCAAGGCCACTTACTGCTGAAAACATAATTGGCACACAAACACAGGAGACACTTGGTGATGGGAAAGACTTCTTTGTTTCACCAATGGAGGGATATCAGCAAATCATAATCCTTCTGTTGTTTAGAGGGGCAATGCTATGAGCAAAATGGACATTTTCTGCTCCAAAATAATGTGCCCCTAGAGGAAAGGGATTACTCCACTATTTGCTAGCTTAGTAGCTTTAAATGTTTTCAACTAATGTGAATAAATGATGACAAAGGAAGGAAAAAGGAATAGAAGGCAGTCTACTTGGCAGTGAAAAAACAGCTTGGATTTTAGGAGTGAAGGTAACTCACACATGATAAAGACCTAAGAGATCCTTAGAAATTTTTGTGGACTTCCTAGAGAATATCTAGGGAGCTCATTCACGTCTCTAAATAAAAATAATGCATGCATCCCTGGAACCATCCATTTTGATGACAGGCAGGAAAAAAAAAAAGAAAAAAAATCCTATTCTTTTTTGAGGAGAAAAAAATGATCATATCTTTCTTATTCTGGAATTCTTTGTCCTGCCACTTAAATATGAAAGTCATCATGGGAATGAATCTTGAACTTTCTTGGGTTTTCTTGCAATTTTTTTAAGTGTTTAGCTAGAGTATAGATTTAAGATTTTTGGTTTTATATATTTTTTTGGAAATCTTTATTCTTTCCTCCCAAACATTCTGAGTCAGGATACATTATGCCACTATACACACAGCCAAGCAACAACTCATCTTTGTGGAAGTCAGAGACATCTCATGTATTAATTAGAAAGCCTTTCAGTGACTAGTGGATAGAAACAGGTTCCAACTGCTACTAAAACACAGCCAGTGATTTCCAGGAAGGGGAATATAGTCAGTTACAAGGAATTTCTTACCCGATTTGTGTCCAGCCAATGAGTGAACCTTGCTTTCATCTGGCACTGAGGAGAAGAAATAAAAGAGACAAGGATCAGACCGGCTTGTAAATCAGACAATTTTTAAACAGTAAATTAATACAGATTCATAATAAGTTAAATCTTTTACTGGCAGAGATTTGAGAAACATTTTTTTCTCCCAGCCTACCCTGGGGTACCTCACTTTTATTGGTAGATATCTTGAAGACAGCTATGAATAAATATATGTTTATTAGATCTTTTATGAACATAACTTCATTTTCTCTTAATTTTCAATACTTTCAGTTATTTTAACTGGGTTGTTTCTTCCATGTTTACAAGAGGAAAAACCAAATTCATAGACCCAGGGATGTATGCAATATAATAAAATTCTTTCAACATAACAGCAATACGTGTGTGTGCCTGTGTGTATATTAAATACTTAAGAATTAGACTTCTGTTATCTAGTCAAAATAGAGTAAAAGGGAACAGATTTGTAATCCCCCCTGAAACAATTTTAAAAACTAGACAAAACAAGAAACAATGGCATTCAACAGATTAGACATTAGGCAACAAAATGCAGTGATCCCAAGAGACGGAAAACAAATGACGTGAACTTTACAATTGCCCCAGCTTATTCTCCGAAGAAAGCCTCCAGGCAGCTGTGTGGGAAAGCTAAAACCCAAGCAGAACAGTGATGGCCCCAGCTTGAGGGCACGGTGCTGGGTATCCCAGGAAGCCAAAGCAGACAGAGGTTGCAGAGCAGAGAACCAGAGAGGAAAGAGCAATACTGTCTTCAGAAAAATCTCCTCATATATTTAGTTGAATACTGATGATCATATGTGTGTAAGAAAATTACCCCAAGAGTTGGCAAAGAACCATCCCAAACTGGAAGAGGAACAGCATCCGAAGTTCACACAGGGCTGGGAATAGTGCCTATTTCCTACAGCCAGAGTGGAAAACTTCATAACTGAAGGGCATCCATTCGAATGTGAAGAAGGGTCTTGCCTCAACAGTGGGGAAAAACTAACTCTAGATTAATGGAGCTCTGATGCAATGGATTCTTTTTTAAAAGACACAATTACTGAAGCTCATATAGAAAGAATTAGATAATATGGGTAGCCCTATAGTAATTTTTTGAAAAAAAAAAAGTGTTTATAAGTAAAACTTTCCAACAAACAAAACTCTAGGCCCAGATGCCTTCACTGGTGAATTCTACCAAACATTTAAGAAATAAATAAGACCAATTCTACAGAAAATGTATTAGAGAGAGGATTTCCCAAGCCATTCTATGAGGCTAGTGTTACCCTGATACTAACTAATATCAGAAAAATACGTGATATGAAAACTGCTAACCCATATCCTTCATGAACACAGATGCAAAGTTCTTAATCCTTAAGCATCTCTGCATAGATCATCACTTTAATATTCAACAAAAGCTGTTCATTACCATGTGCCACTGTCTATGTTAGTACATAAAACTCTGGCCTCAAGCGTTGAAGCAAGGCGAGGGGAAATTTGCTAACAAGAAGAATCTCTTCCATTTTGCCTAACACTAGATTGATCTCAGAGTAACATGTCCCTTTTTTTCTCTGCCCACAACATTCAGTCTTAATTGACCCAGTTACTATACATAATCTTCCCACTCCCACCTGGCCCTCCTTTTCTAAGCTATTTCTTTATTTTCTAGATAAAGCACTACATATCTGTTATTATTCTGTTCCCAACTGCTTCAAAATATTGTTCGACTTTTTGTTTCATTTCTAGTTGGGAGTTAAGTATTTATAAGGCACCAGTTGTGAGCCAAATTCTGTTTTTCTCAGGCCTAAAAAGCACTTACATAGAATCAATCTACACTGTAAGTAGAAAAACGTTAGAAAACAATGATAATGATTAAAAATAACCATAGCAACTCATATTTTCCGAGTACTTGTAATACACAGGTTTTATGCTATGCACTTTGTATCTATTCATTCATTCGATTCTCACAACAACCTGGAAAGTATTATTATTACTATCCTTATGTTACAGATAAAGAAGCTGACATACACCTCCTAAATGGAGAACCCTGAACTTAAATATGACACTCTTAACCACTCCATTACACTTGTGATAAGAGTCACAGAAGAGTCATTACCTGAGAAACCTGGAATATAAGACAACGCAACCAACTATATGCTGGAAAACTACTCTCTTTATTTGAATATATGCTATTAATAGTTATCTCTCTGTGGTGACCAGTCTTACTAAATGTTAGCTATAATTTTGTTTAACATGTTTTGAAATTGATGATTCTGATGGGTTCAAGCTAAAATATCCATTCTCATTCTACAGATGAGAAATAATCTTTCTGAATTGGAATCCTTGTTTGGAAACAACAGTTTTGTGCAAATCATTTTAACTTTCTGTGGCCTCAGTCTCATCATAAGAGGATATTGCTTACCCCACAGGTTTGTAGTGATGATTACATATGCAAATATATGCAAGGTACTTAGAAGACCACAGAGTAAGTACTTAATAAATATGAACTACTGTCATCATCATTAATGAGAAACAAAATAGAAAGACAGACTAACATCATAGCTAGTAATCAGACAGATGTGGGTTGAATGCCAGCATTACCAGGCAAGTTACTAAGCTCCTTTTTTTTTTTGAGGCGGAGTTTCGCTCTTGTTGCCCAGGCTAAAGTGCAATGGCACGATCTCATCTCACTGCAACCTCCACTTTCTGAGTTCAACCAATTCTTCTGCCTCAGCCTCCTGAGCAGCTGGGATTACAGGCATGCACCACCATGGCCTGCTAATTTTGTATTTTTAGTAGAGACAGGGTTTCTCCATGTTGGTCAGGCTGGTCTTGAACTCCTGACCTCAGGTGATCTGCCTGCCTTGGCCTCCCAAAGTGCTGGGATTACAGGCGTGAGCCACTGCGCCTGGCCACTAAGTTCTTTTTAGCTTTAGTTTTTCCATATGAGAAATGGGGGAAAAAACAGTACACAGAGAGTTGGAACTAAATGAAAAAAAATGTACAAAAGCACTTTGCACAGTTCCAGACACATAATTCTCAATAAATGAAAACATTTGGTAAATGGAAGTTGTGAGAGTGGTAAAGGTGGTGTATTTGATGATGGTTGTGGGGTATGTGATTTAATTTGCTCAGGATTATAAAGAACTAAAGAGAGAAAATAATCGAGAGCATAATATGCTTCAGCAGGGCACTAGATACTTTTACATTGTTATTGTATGGATCATTCCACAACTGCAACAGATATGACCTAGGAGTTTACCTGGCTCCTAAATCATCCTGCAGTGGAAGAAAGGCAATGAAAGTACAGTAGACTGTACGGTTTTATTATGTATAGTCATTCAGAAGAAGGGATTCATACAAAGGTAAGGCTTTTGCTGTTTTGTTTTTGTCTTTTTTAAAAAATCTAAGCTGATTTAAGTACTTACAAATTCCCTGGCCATATTAGGCTTAACAAATTATCTTCTTAACTTTTTGGCTGAATAATATTTATTATTTCTTATACTTACATTATTTTAATTGACAATTTGAAATTATCTCAAACACTAATATAAACTATTTGAAAAACATTGTAGGAAATCCAAATGGGTGATAGGCATAAAAATTAGAGGTCTTTCTCCGAAATATTCACTGACACAGATGTCTGTCTTTAGGACAGAAGATAAATGAATAAACATAATGGAAAAGACAGGGAACTATAATGACTTGATAGAATACATTTTATTTAAAAGGTTAAATTTGGAACAATCATCTTTTATACACATGCTTAGTGCTGGGAAGTAATTTAAATAACAGTAGCAAATGAGAAAATGAGGTAAAATTACACATGCCACCAAGTTTTTTTTTTTAAATGGCAAGTGTTATAATTAATACCAACTTCCTTTATAACTCACATTACCTTAGAGCTACTATTAAAATTATCTCTTGGGGCTTAAGCGTACGTCTAGTAGTTTCACTGCATAATATTTAGCACAGTGATTGGAATGGTAGCGATATGAAATATGACAGGTGTGTCATTTTAAACAAAGGACTTATTTACAAGAGATTGAAAAATAAATGGGCCTGGTGTGGGAAAGGTCTTTGATTCCAAAACAGTAAAGTATTAATTAAAAGCATTGAGTAAGAGAGTGTTGATGGAGCAAGAGTCTACGTTTCTTGTTCTAGTTCTGATGACAGAATTTTTTCTCCTTTTCTTTCTTCTTTCTTTTTAAAAAAGTATTTGTATTTATAGGTTATTTCATTCCCTTTCTTATACTTCAGTTTTACCCGAGGACTGGTACTACTTGCTCTTGACTATCTTAAATGGATATTACAATAATTGAAGAGATACCAATGAAATGCTCAGGTTTCTGAAGCTGCAATTCATAAATATTTTTATAACTGTTATTTTATTATAACCATTATTACATACTTAGAGAGTACCATGGACTGCCTCCTCTTGATCTTTCTTCCGATTTATTTAGATAATAGGATTTCTACACTAACCTCATGCTTCCTCATATTCAATTCAAGATTGATGTACATTATTTTACCTAATTATCATAAGGTGCTTAATAAAGAGGACATTCTTTGGCTTGGATGCTTGTTAATTTCCTGGTGTGTTCTCTGATTCAGGAAGACTTCTTTGAGAAACACAGCAGCTTGATGGCCTATGTTTCTAGTTCTCCTGGTTGTAACTCTTTGAAGCTAATTAGAACTGCCCAGCATCAATGGCATCTTTTTAAAAAGCATAAATAAACAGTCTGTGTCTTTTTCACTTAATTTCAACCAGTTCATCATTAGAATTGAGAGAAAGAAAATACAGGGGAAAAAATCTATGAAAAAGACGGCACTCTGAGAACTAGTCAGTGGCAAACATCAAAGTGCACATAATACCTACACACATTGGCTTCCCGGTAGGATACATTTATATTAATATGGTGATCACTTAAAGTGTTTTATTCTTTTGTCAATCTTTCTTATACACTTCAAATGCATTCTCACTGGGGGAAAACAATCCCCCTGCTTATTGACAGCATTTGATACGCACGCTATAACATAAGTGACTATTAGGGACTACACTTGCTTAATAAAAATTTGCAGAACAGTGGCAGATTTGGTGAGTTAATGGGCCCCAGATGCTCTTCTTATGCTGACAGAAGATGGTATATTGCTATCATACACAAATCTCTTCAGATAAAAATTGCCATCAGCTACAGTTATTCTTTTTTAGAATGCCAACACTATATCACGAATGGGGAATATGCAAATGTGTTCAGATTCTCACTATTCATATTGAGATACTTTGAGGCAAAGTAGCACTCTAAAATATGATGCAATGGTAGTCTTATATAGATAACTCCATTTCATTTAATTTTTGATTGCCATATCTTTGAAATAATAGAGACTGCAATTTTGAAGTTGATGTTTGGCACAATAAAAATACAGCTTCTAATGAGGCCATAAATACTTCTCTTTGGATAGTTTGCTAGGAAACTAAATATCAAGTAATCCCTTAACAGTTAATAAATTTGTTTTCAAGAGTTGTTCCTTCAGAACTTAAAAAAATTGATGTAGTTGCCAATATTAAAAATCAATTTTCCTCTCCTTTAGCAGATCAATTTCTGTGCCACTGATTGATTTCCAGAATTTCTAAGGAATGCAAACCTGTTTCAAATTGTAAATTAAGTTTCTTCCTGAGCAACCATGAACTATTACTGCATTAATCTATAGTGTTTTCGTATGTCAATGACAATTTGGCATAATGATTCTGCTTAGGAAGACTTTTTGAGTTTTCAGCAATGTGAGTTTTCATGTGTTAAAAAATTCTTCCATCTCTTGAAACACACACACACACAAACACACACCCACACCCACACACACAAAACAAGGCTTTTGCTGAAAAGGGGGCTAGGGAATTAGTATAATGGTGCAAACATTTATCTCATTTATCTTAGCAAGCTTTCCCAAAAGCACTGTGCTCCATCTCGAATGTGCTGCAGCTCTGACAGTGAGCTAATCAGAACTCAGCAGCTGAAATTTGTTTCCAATATCATAATGCATCTCTCAGCCATGGTGACATAGGGTAAAAAAGGAGGGCTTATTCCCTTCATCATTATCCAACTACCCATATGTTCACAACTCTTTGGTGATCTCTTTAAAATTCCTTTTCTTTCTCCATGAACCTTAGAAAGTCTTAAATTGAAAGTTGCGAAAATCCAATACTTTTCGTATGTTCTTACACTGTCATCTTTAGCTCATTAAAGAATATTGGAAAATCCAAGTAATTCCTTCATAAATTTATTAATTTGTTTTAATCCATTCAGTATACACTGTTTTTCTTAAAAGAATCAGATACTCAACCCCATGGTCTAATGAGGAGATACAAATGACATATTTGTTAGAATAAAATATGTTAAATAGTTTCATAAAGAAAAAGATATGCTTCAGGAACAGTGGAAGGTCAGACAGACATGAAGGTTCATAAAGACAATAAAGGTTTTAGGTGAATAATTATTTGCATCAATTGATCTGGGAGGAGCAAAAATGACTTTTAGCACCTAGAACACCTTTACTCCTGGGGAAGGGAGTAGCATGAAAATAAAAAGGAAGATCCCAAGCTTTGACTTTAAAATGCCCTGGATTCTGATGCTAATTACATCTGTGAGTATGATTTAATTACTGAGTCTTTTTTCAAGCTTACTGAACTTATTTGTAAAATGTAGATAAGGCCTCATAGGATGAGACAACTTGATGTAAAAATTTATCATGAAACCTAACAGAAGTACATGTTCACAAATAGATTATGATAGCCTTTCACATCTCACCACTTTTGCCAGCTTTTCTGTACTCTAGCACATCAGATACATATATATATATATATATATCAGGTATATATATATATATCAGGTATATATATATATATATCAGATATATATATATATCAGGTATATATATATATATCAGGTATATATATATATATCAGGTATATATATATATCAGGTATATATATATATATATCAGGTATGTATATATATATATCAGGTATGTATATATATATATCAGGTATATATATATATCAGGTATGTATATATATATCAGGTATGTGTATATATATATATCAGGTATGTGTATGTGTATATATATATATGTAAAGTATGTGTGTGTGTGTATATATATATATATATATATATTTTTTTTTTTTTTTTTTTTTTTGAAATGGAGTTTTTTAGCTCTTGTTGCCCAGGCTGTAGTGCAATGGTGCGATCTTGGCTCACTGCAACCTCCGCCTCCTGGGTTTAAGTGATTCTCCTGCCTCAGCCTCCCAAGTATCTGGGATTACAAGTGCCTGCCACCACGCCCAGCTAATTTTTGTATTTTTAGTACAGACGGGGTTTCACCATGTTGGTCAGGCTGGTCTTGAACTCCTGACCTCAGGTCATACACCCGCCTCAGCCTCCCAAAGTGCTGGGATTACAGGCGTGAGCCACCACACCCAGCCCAGAAATATTTTTTATTATTGTTTTTAAATAGAATTTTACCCTACTACACAACATTAAACATTTTTACATTATACAAATTTAAACATTTTTATTTATTTAAAAAACATTTTTATTTATTAAAAAAGACAGGGATCTTGCTATGTTGCCCTGGCTGGACTCAAATTCCTGCACTCAAGTGATCCTCCTGCCTTAGCAACCCAAGTAGATGGAATGACAGCCGGTGCCACTGCACCTGGCTATAGAAGTAGGTTTTTAAGTAGGCCATGCAACTTTGTACTTAGGTACGAAATCTAAGTAACACATACTATTTCTTCTGAATTGCAAATATCTCAATTATTTGTGCACGGGTCTGTTTCACATTAAACACCTTCAGCAGGGCATATGTCTTGTTTTTCCATTTTAGCCTAGTACCATGTCTAGCACCGCTCAGGTACTCATTAATGTCTCCTGAGTGAATGAATGCAGCACGTGTAAGAATAAATAAATGACAGTAAATCTGGGCATGTCCATTCAGCAAAGGATTCTATACTCATGAATGAGACAACTGTTCATCGTGAGATATATATAATTATAGGAATGGTGTAGTGTAAATGTATTTAAACACTGTAAAATTCTTGTGGCAGAATTTTCAGATAAGTTCCTAGCAAGGAAGGGTAGGAGACGGTAATTGGGGTCTGATTCTGGGACAAGTCTAAATAAAAACCAAAACGTAACAGAACTGTTTGGAATAAATATAATTCACTTGTATTTTGAGTAATGAACTGTAGAAATGTAGAAAAATATATGATTAGCAGGCTAGTCTCACTTTGCTGTCTTTCTCTCAGTTATATATGACTGACCACTAGGGTAGTGGTTCCTCTCTATTTTTTGGCTTGTTGGCACTAATCACACTCTTGTTCTTCACGTAGTATACTTGAAATACCAGTTCCCTCTGTTTATAGAAAAATCACACTATATTTCTAAAAAAAACTGAATACTTCATACAAACAGCTCTTCTTTCAACCTGCAAATGTTATGAGTTTCCAAAGCTGTAAATACAGGAAATAAATGTCTTTCTGGTATGATAATTTCAGAAAAAGGCCAAGAACAGAAATACTAGCTTTAAAAATTACTTTTACTAAATATTAAAGCATGAAAAAATACCGATATGTGTAAGGTATAAAGGATAACAACTGGCCGGGTGTGGTGGCTCCCACCTACACTTTGGGAGGCCGAGTCGGGTGGATCATCTGAGGTCAGGCGTTCAAGACCAGCCTGGTCAACATGGTGAAACCCTGTCTCTACTAAAAATATAAAAAAATTAGCCTGGCGTGGTGGTACAGGCCTGTAATCCCAGCTACTTGGGAGGCTAAGGCAGGAGAATTGCTTGAACCTGGGATGCAGAGGTTGCAATGAGCAGAGATCGCGCCATTGCACTCCAGCCTGGGCAACAAGGGCAAAACTCTGTCTCAAAAAAAAAAAAAAGGTTTAAGCAAACACTGTGTATCAACCACTGTGTTTAAGAAAAATATTATTTTACCTTTGAAGCACTACGGGTGTTTCAACCCAGTGCCATTCCTTTCCCTCTTTGCTCAGAGGTAACCACAATCCTGAATTTTGTACTTTATAATTCTCTTGCACTTCTTTATACCACAAATTTGTCCCCAAATAGTACTCTTTAAATGTGTATCTTTCATTAAATGACATTAGATTCTATCAAGTATTTTTTCTGTGTCCACTGATGTGACTGATGTCACTGCGACTGATCAGTGATGTCAGTAATGTGATGTGTCCACCATATGATCATATGGTTATGCTTTTTCTGTTTTAGTCTGTTAATATGCGTCCATTGATCAATTTCAAATGTTAAACTCACATTGTATTCCTGGGAAAAAATGTTCTCGGTCATGATATATTACCTTTTTTTTTATATATTGTTGGGTTCAATTCACTAAATTTTTATTAGTTTTTATTTTTGAGGGTGGCTTGGACAAATTTATTTTCTCACATTTCTGGAGGCTAGAAGTCCAAGATCAACGTGTGAGCAGTGCTGATTTCTCCTGGGGCACCTCTCCTTGGCTCGTAGATGGCTGACTTCTCCCTGTGTCTTCACGCAGTCTTTCATCTGTGTGTTTGCCAAATTTTACATCAATTCAAGAAGGATATCAACCTAATTTTTTTTTTCTAATGTCCTTGTCAGATTTTGGTATCAGAGTAATGTTGGCTTCATAGAATGAGTTGGGGAAATATTCACTCCTCTTTATTTATCTGGAAGAATGTCTGTAGAATTGTTATTATTTCTTTTTATGAAACACGTCAAATTTGACAGTGAAGTCATTTGTACCTGGAGTTTCCTGTGTGAGAAAGTATTTAGCTATAATTCAGTTTCTTTAATATCTACAAGGTTGCCACACCATTTATTTCTTCTTGCATGAATATGATCATTTGAATTTTTCAAAATCTTTGTCCATTACATTTTAGTTGTCAAATTTATTGTGCATAATATTGCCTTAACATCCTTTGAATATCTGTGAAATCTGTACTGATGTCCCCTCTCTCAATCCTAATAATGTTCACGTCTTGTTTTATATTATACTAATCAGTCTGGTTAATGGTTTATTGACTTTATAAGAAAACTAGCATTTGGTTTCAATGACTTTACCAAATTTTTTCTAACGCATTGATTTCTGCTCTAATTTTTATTTTTCTTCTTATGCTTAATTTGGATTGAATTTACAGTAAAGTCTCCCCTTATCCATGGTTCTGCTGTCTTTGGTTTCAGTTACCTATGGTCAATCATGGTCTAAAACATTAAATGGAAAATTCAAGAAATAAACAATTCACACATTTTAAATTGTGCACTGTTCTGAGTAGTGTGATGAAATCTTGTGCCATCTTGCTTCATTGCACTCAAACCATTAATCATCCCCTTTGTGCAGAGTAGCCACACTGTATATGTACCTGTGTATTAGTCACTTAGTAAGCATTTTGGTTATCAGATCCATTGTGGTGTATAGTACTATCCTCTACAGCACTATAGGGTTCAGAACTATACTCAGTTTCAGGCATCCACTGGGGGTCTTGGGGCATGTCCCCTGTAGACAACAGGGGATGGAGACTACTGTACTCTTTCTATTTTCTTTTTAGACAGGTTCTCATTCTCATTGCCCAGGCTGGAGTGCAGTGGTGTGATCTCAGCTCACTGCAGCGTCGACGTCCCAGGCTCAGCTGATTCTCCCACGTCAGCCTCCAAGTAGCTAGGACTACGGGCAAATGCCACCATGCCCGACTAACTTTTTGTATTTTCAGTATAGATGGGGTCTTGTCATGTTGCCCAGGCTGGTCTCAAACTCCTGCGCTCAAATGATCTGCCCACCTCAGCCTCCCAAATTGCTGTGATTACAGGTGTGAGCCATTTCACACAGCCTGTCTTACTATTTTTTTAAGTGAAAGCTGAGGTCATCTATTTGAAATCTTTCTTCCTTTTCTAAGTTCAGTGTTATAAATTATCCTCTTAGTGACATCTTGTAATTTTTCTTATCCCACAAATTTTTATAGGTAGTGTTTTTATTTTCATTTAGTTCAAATACTTTCTAATTTCTTTCTGGCTTCCTTCTTTGATCCATGTGTTACTAAGAAGTATATAATTTATTTTCCAAGTATTTGCAGATTTTCCACCTTTCTTTCTGCTATTGAATTCTAATTTAATTTTACTATGCTGACAGAATATATGTTGTATGACTTGAATTCTTTTAAAACTTTTAAGACTTTTTAATAGTCCAGAATATGGTATGTCCTGGTAAATGTTCTATGTGCTCTTGAAAAAAAATGTGTATTCGGTTGTTGTGTGGAGTGTTCTATAAACGTTAATTAGGTCAACATAGTTGATAATATTGTTCAAATCTTCTATAGCCTTACTGATTTTTTGGTGTACTTGTTCTATCAATTACTGAGATATAGTGTCAAAATCTTTGACTATAACTTTGGATTTGCCTATTTTTCCTGTTGTTTGATGTATTTTTCTCTCATTTTTTGAAGCACTATCATTAGGTGCATAAGCATTTAGAATAATTACATTGTTTTGATGATTTGGCTCCATTAAAGCTATGAAAGGACTCTATTTCTGGTAATATTTTTCTGAAATCTACTTTCTCTGATATCAATGTGACCTTTCTAGTAGTCTCTTCATTAATGTTAGCAGGGTATGTCTTTTTCCTTCCTTTTACTTTTAAGTTACTTATGTCTTTAAATTTAAAGTGGGTCTTGTATGCAGCATATGTTTGTGACTTACTTTTTTTTTTTGTGAGACAAAAAAAGTAAGGGTCTTGCTGTGGCGCCCATGTTGGAGTGCAATGCCATGGTCACAGCTCACTGTAGCCTTGAACTCCTGGGCTCAAGGGATCCTCCTGCCTCAGCCTCCCAAACTGCTGGGATTACAGGCATGAGCCACCACGTCTGGCCATGACTTGCCTTATCCAATCGACCATTTCTGCCTTTTATGGTCTAACATATACATTTAATGTGACTATTGTTATGGTTGATCTTGAACATACCATCTTGCTGTTGTCCTATCTGTTCTTTCTTCCCTTTCCCCTACTCTGCCTTCTTTTGGGTATTTTTCATATTATTATTTGAGTGTTCTTTTGTTATTATACATATCTTACAATAGTATATAGACTTACAGACAGTACATCAACTTAAAATGGTTCAGTGTATGATTTTTTGGCTTTGCAATGTCATATGCATTAAGTACAAACATATTTTAAGTAACCATATAACCATTCTGTTGTCACTTTCAGCACCGTATCCAATAAATTACATTAGATTTTCAATAGTATACTGTAAAATAGGCTTTGTATTAGACGATTTTGCCCAACTGTAGGATAATATAAGTTTTCTGAGCACATGTAAGGCAGGCTAGGCTAAACTATGATGTTTGGTAACAATGCATTTTTGACTTATACTATTTTCAACTTAATGATAGGTTTATTGGAATGTAACCCCATCATAAATACAGAGGGATCTGTATTTCAATGTCTCCCCTCATAGCCTCTGTGCTATTATTGTCATATAAAAATATATTATTTTTATATGTCTTAAAAACCCCATTCTACATTGTCATTATTTTTGTTTAAACAATTAACCTTATATTTAAATAAGAAAAATTTTAAAACACATTCATCCAAGTAATTCTAATTTCTGATTATCTTCATTTATGTAGATCCATATTTTTATCTGGTACCATTTTTCTTCAAGCCTTCCTTTAACATGTCATATAGTGTACCAGTTGGTGATTTACTCTTTCAACTTTTGTATTTCTGGAAAATTCTTTATTTTGTCTTTGTTTTAGAAAAATATTTTTGCTAGTTAAAGAATTCTAGTTGAATAGTATTTTTCTTTCAGTACTTTAAAGACACTGTTACACAATGATACCTTTGTATTTTTCCTGTGAGAAATCTGCTGCTGTTCCTCTTTTTTTCTCTGTATGAAATGTGTCGTCCTGTTTTTAAGATTTTCTCTTTAACCATGATTTCAGCAAATTGTTTATAATGTGCCTTGGTGTGGTTTCCTCATTTTTTGTGTCTGTACTTAGAGGTTCATTTGAGATTCATGAATTTGAGTTTCCAGAGTTCATTACATTTGAAAACATGTTGACCATTGTTTTCTCAGATATTTTTTCTCTGTCCCTCTTTTTCTCTCATTTAGTGAATCCAATTACATGTATCTTAAACCACCTGAAGGTGCCCCACAATTCACTGTTCATTTCTGTGTGTCTTTTTCCTTTCAGTTTGTATATTTCTACTGTGTGTATTCATATTCACTTGTCTGGTTTCCTGCAATGTCTAATTTGCTGTTACTCTCATCCAGAGTATTTTACATCTCAGATATTAAACTTTTCTTTTCTAGAAATTTGATTTGGGTCTTCTTTTATATCTTCCATAGCTCTACTTATTATGTTCAATTTTCCTTTAGGCTTTTGAATGTATTAAATACAATCATAATAATTTAAATGTCTTTGCTAATTCTAACATCTGTGTCAGTTCTGGTTTTAACTAATTTTTTTCCTTATTATATGTCTTATTTCTTTCTACACGCATATTAATATTTTATTGGATTCCAGATATTAGAAATTTTACCTTTTCGTGTCACATATATATTCCTATAATTTTAAATACACTTTTTGTATTTAAAACTTTTTTACAGGTAAGATCTGGCTCTGCTACCCAAGTTGAAGTACAGTGGCACAATCATAGTTTACTGCAACCTTGAACTCCTGGCATCAAGCCTCCCAAGTAGCTAGGACTACAGTGTGTGCCACCATGCCTGGCTAATATTTACACTCTGTGTAAATATTTACACTCTGCATAGGGGTTTCACTGTATTGCCCAGGCTGGTCTCAAACTCTCGGCCTCAAGCAATCCTCCCACCTTTGCCTCCCCAAATGTTGGAATTATAGGCATGAGCCACTGTGCTTAGCCCTTCCTGTAATTTTTTAAAATGTCATTGGAATATAGTTACTTGGAAAGAGTGATCCTCTTGAGTCTTGCCTTTATGATCTGCTAGGCAGGACTACAGTAACATTTACTCTATGCCGATTGTGCCGTACAACAGAGGCAATGGCCTCCTGCATACCTTATCCAATGTCCTATGGATTATGAGATTTTGTTTCCGATCTTGTGGGTGGGAACAAACATTGGTCTCACTCTTGAGTGTGCTCTGGGTACTGCTTCTTGAATCCTTTCGGCCTAGCGTTGGTAGTTCCCTACATGCATGCTCTGATGAATACTCTGTGTAACACTTAAGGAAAACCCTCCAACTATACATGGAGTTCACTCTATGCAGATCTCTCTTCTCTGGTATGTTTCTCTGTACACTCTAACCCCCTTGCTTTCCCTGACTCACAGCTCCATCTCTTAGACTCAATAACTGAAAATTGTGATATTAATTTTACATCAAGCTTCATAGTATGGTATTAATTTTCCAGAAATAAGTTTAAAAATAGTGAATTTGGCTGGGTGCAGTGGTTCACATCTGTAATCCCAGTACTTTGGGAGGCCAAGGTGGGTGGATCACTTGAGTCCAGAAGTTTGACACCAGCCTGGGCAACATGGCAAAACCCCATCTCTACAAAAACAAAAACAAAAAAAACAAAAAAAACCCACAAAAATTAGTTGGGCATGGTGTTGTGTGCCTGTGGTCCCAGCTACTCAAGAGGCTAAGGTGGGAGGATTGCTTGAGCCCAGGAAGTCGAGGCTGCAGTGAGCCATGATTGCACCACTGTACTCCAGACTGGGCAACAGAGTGAGACCTTGTCTCAAAAAAAAAAAAAAAAACAGTTAATCTACTTAACATATGAAACATCTTTATTCTTATAACTACAGCCTTCTAAATCATACAACCAATGGCCCTAAGACCACTTAAGTCTTATAATGAGGAGTAAGAGAGCAAATAGAAGCTTCCACTGATAATCCTCCCCGCAAGCACACCAAATTGAACTACTAGACACACGAAAAAGCACCTTCATAAGAACCAAAAATCCGGTGAGTGATCACAGTAACTGTTTTTACTTCATATCACTGAAAAAGGCACTGAAAGGGATAGGAAAGACAGTCTTGATTTGCTGACACCACCACTCCCACATCCTCCATTCCCCTGAAATAGACACATGGTACAGACAGAATCTGTGCACCTTGGGGAGGGAGAGCACAGTGATTGTGGGACTTTGCACTGGAACTCAGTGCTTTCCACCCTGTCATGGTGGAAAGCAACACCAGACAGAACACAGCCGGAGTCCACAGAGGGAGCACTCAGACCAGCCCTAGCCAGAGGGAAATTGCCTATCCCAGCAGTCAGAACCTGAGTTCTGCCAAGCCTCGGCACTGCAGGCTAAAGTGCTCTGGGGTCCTTAATAAACTTGAAAGATAGTCTAGGCCATAAGGACTGCAATTACTGGGCAAGTCCTGATGCTGTGCTGGGCTTGGAGTAAGTGGACTTGGGGGGTACATAACCTAGTGAGACAGCAGTTGGGCAGCTAATGGAGTGTTTGCACCACTCCTCTCCCAACCCCAAGCAGTGCAGCTCACGGCTCCAGGAGAGACTCCTGCCTTCTGCTAGAGGAGAGGAGAGGGAAGAGTTAAGAGGACTTCATCTTGCAACTTGAATCCTAGCTCTGCCACAGTAGGGGGCACTGGGCAGAGTCCTGGGGCCCCCATTCTAGGCTTTAGCTCCTGGATGACATTTCCAGACACACACTCTGCCAGAAGGAAACTCGCAGCTTTGAAGGGAAGAACCCAGACTTGGTAGGATTCATCACCTGCTGACTAAAGAAAATGTGGGCCCTGAATAATTAGCAGCAGTAGCCAGGCAGTACTTGCCATGGGTCTTGGGTGAGACTCAGAGACATGCTAACTTATGGTATGGCCCAGCACACTCCCAACTATGGTGGCTATGGAAAGGGTCTCCTGCTTGAGGAAAGGAGAGGGACTTGGTCTTGCACCTTAGGTACCAGCTCAGCCATAGTGGTATAGAGCACAAAGTGGGTTCTTGGCATCACCAGTTCCACACTTTGGCTCTTAGACAGCATCTCTGGATCTGCCCTGGGCCAGAGGGGAGCCCACTGCCCTGAAGAGAGAGTCCCAGGCCTGGCAGCATTTACCATGAGCTGACTGAAGAGTCCTTAGACCTGGAATGAGCATCAGTGGTAGACAGGCAGTACTTGCCATGGACGTGGTGGTGGTGGCGGCTGCGGGGAGAGAGTCCTCTGCTTGTGGAAAGAAGAGGGAAAAGTGGGGCTTGGTGCCAGCTCAGACTCAAGAAGATGGAGCACCAGGTAGACATCTAAGGTTTCTGACTCTAGGCACTGGCTCCTGGACGGCATCTGTGGACTCATTCAAGGCCAGGGGGACCTTGCTGTCCTGAAGGGAAGGACACAAGCCTGGGTGGCTTTACCACCTGCTTATTGCAGAGCTCTAGTGTCCTAAGCAAATGTAGGTGGTAGCCAGGCAGTGGTTCCTGTGAGCCTAGGGAGAGACCCAGTGCTCTGCTGCCTTCAGGTATGACCCCAAACAGTACCAGCGGTAGTCGTAGTGGCCACAGGGTGCTTATGTCAGCCCTACACCAGTTCTACGTGGCTCAGCACACAGAGAGAGGCTTTATTTGTTTGGGGGAAAATAAGGGAAGAGAGCAAGAGTCACTACCTGGTAATTTCAGGGAATTAATTCTCCCAGATCTTATCCAAGACCACCAACATGGTACCTCTACAAGTCTGTAAGAGTCACAGTGTTACTGGGGTTGGGGTGCCCTCTAATGCAGATAGGGTTGCAGGGACCAAAGATTAATGTCACAACACTCAATTCCCTTGAAGAGCCAAAGCGCGGAATTGATGACCCCAAGAACCGACTTAAAACCTTCCCAAGAAGGATGGGTACAAACAAGCCCAGACTGCAAAGACTACTAAATACCTAACTCTTCAATGTTGAGACAATGATAAACATTCACAAGCCTCAAGACCATCCAGGAAAACATGACTTCACCAAACAAACTAAATAAGGCACAAGTGACCCAAACCCAGAAAGACAGACATAAGTGACCTTTCAGATACAGAATTCAAAATAGCTGTTCTGAGGAAACTCAGTGAAATTCAAGGTAACACAGAGGTCATTCAGAATCCTATCAGTAAATTTAACAAGGAGACTGAAATAATTAAAAAGAATCAAACAGAAATTCTGGAGTTGAAAAATGTAATTGACATAGTGTAGAATGCATGAGATTCTCTTAACAGCAGAACTGATCAAGCAAAAGAAAGAATTAGTGAGCTTAAAGCCAGGCTATTTGAAAAGACACAGTCAGAGGAGAATAAAAAGAATAAAAAACAATGAAGCACACCTACAAGATCTAGAAAACAGCCTCGAAAGAGCAAATCTAAGAGTTATTGGCCTTAAAGAGGAGGCAGAGAGAAAGACAGGGTAAAAAAATCCCTTTTACTCAAAGGGATCACAACAGATAATTTTCCAAACCTAGAGAAAGATATAGAACACCAAGCAAATTTACCCCAAATAAGACTACCTCAAGACAAGTAATAAGCAAATTCTCAAATGTCAAAGATACAGAAAGGATCCCAAAAGCAGCAAGAGAAAAGAAACAAATAATACACAATGGAGCTCCAGTAAGTGTTGCAGCAGACTTCTCAGTGGAAACCCTACAGGCCATGAGAGAGTGACAGGATATATTTAAACTGCTGAAGGAAAAAAAGAAACCTTTTATTCTAGAATAGTATATCTGGCATAAATATCCTTCAAACGTGAAGGAGAAGTAAAGATTTTCCCAAACAAAACCTGAGGGATTTCATCTACACCAGATGTGTCCTACAAGAAATGCTAAAGGGAGTTCTTCAATCTGAAAGAAAAGGACATTGATGAGCAACGAGATATTATTTGAAGTTACAAAACTCACTAGTAATGTTAAGTACACAGAAAAACACAGAATATTAAAACATTGTAATTGTGCCATGTAAACTACTCATATCTTGAGCAGAAAGACTAAAATATAAACTGATCAAAAATACTAGCTACAACAACTTTTTAAGACATACACAGTACAATAAGATATAAACAGAAACAATCAAAAGTTAAAAAGCAGGAGGATGAAGTTAAAGTGCAGAATTTTCATTAGTCTTCTTTTTGCCTGTTTATTAGTTTGTTTCTTTATGCAGTCAGTGTTGTCATCAGTTTAAAATAGTGGGTTATAAGATAGTATTTGGAAGCCTCATGGTAACCTCAAATCAAAAACATACAATGGATATACAAAAAACAAAAAGAAAGAAATTAAATCATACCACCAGAGAAAATCACCTTCACTAAAAGTAAGATAGGAAGGAAGGAAAGAAGGATGAGAAGACCACAAAACAACCAGAAAACAAATAACAAAATGGCAAGAGTAAGACCTTACTTATCAATAACAAAATTGATTGTAAGTGGACTAAATTCTCTAATCAATAGACAAACAGTAGCTGAATAGATTAAAAAAAAAGATGCAATAATCTGTTGCCTATAGGAAATAAACTTCACCTAAAAAGACAGACATAGATTGAAAATAAATAGATAAAAAAAGATATCCCATCCCAGTGGAAACTAAAAAAGGGCAGGAGTAGGTATATTTATATCAGGCAAAATAGATTTCAAGGCAAAAATTATGAAAAGAGACAAGGTCATTATATAATGATAAAGGGCTCAATTCAGCAAAAGGATATAGCAATTATAAATGTATATGCATCCAACACTGGAACACCCAGATAAATGAAGCAAATATTATTAGAGCTAAAGAGGGAGAGAGATCCCAATACAATAATGGCTGGAGACTTCAACTCTTCACTTTCAGCATTGGACAGATCACTGAGACAGAAAAATTAACAAACATCAGATTTAATCTCACTATTATAGACCAAATGGACTAAATAGATGTTCATAGAATATTTCCCGCAATGGCTGCAGAATACACATTCTTCTCCTAAGCATGTAGACCACACATTAGACTAAAAAACAAGTCTTAGAATATGCAAAAAAAAAAACCCTGAAATTATATCAAGTATGCTCTCTGACTACAATGTAATAAAACTATACATCAGTAAAGACATAAATTTTGAAAACTATATATAAACACATGGAAATTAACCAATACACTCCTGAATGACCAGTGGATCAATGAAGAAAGAATGGCTTTGGCTATTCTTCACAAAAACAGAAAAAAAACAATGCTAAAATCTATGTGATATCACAAAAGGCCCAGAATAGCCAAAGCTATCCTGAGCAAAATGAACAAAACTAGAATCACATTACCTGACTTCAAATTATACTACAGAGCTAAAGTAACCAAAACAGCATGATCCTGGCATAAAACCAGAGTCATAGATTAATGGGACAGAACAGAGAAACTAGAAAGAAATCCATATATCCACAATGAACTTATTTTTGACAAATAAGCCAAGAACATACATTAGGGAAAGAACAGTCTCTTCAATAAATGGTACTGGGAAAACTGGATATCCATATGCAGGAGAATGAAACTAGACTCTTATCTCTCACCATATAAAAGAAAATCAAATCTACATGGATTAAATACTTACATATAAAACCCCAAACTATGAAACTACTACAAGAAAACATCAGGGAAATGCTCCAGGACGTTGGACTGGGCAACGATTTCTTGAGTAATACGCCACAAGTACAAGCAACCAACTGCAAACATGGGCAAATGGGATCACATCAAATTAAAAAGCTTTTTCGGCCGGGTGTGGTGGCTCATGCCTGTGATCCCAGCACTTGGGAGGCCAAGGCAGGCGGATCATGAGATCAGGAGATCGAGACCATCCTGGCTAACACGATGAAACCTCGTCTCTACTAAAAACACAAAAAATTAGCCGGGCCTGGTGGCGGGCTCCTGTAGTCCCAGCTACTCGGGAGGCTGAGGCAGGAGAATGGCGTGAACCCAGGAGATGGAGCTTGCAGTGAGCAGAGATTGTGCCACTGCACTCCAGCCTGGGTGACAGAACGAGACTCTGAGATCGTGCCACTGCACTCCAGCCTGGGTGACAGAATGAGACTTCGTCTCACAAAACAAAACAAAGAAAGCTTCTTCTCAGCAAAAGAAACAGTGAACAAAGTGAAGAGACAATCCACAGAATGGGTGAAAATATTTGCAAACTACCCATCTGATATGGTTTGTCTCTGTGTCTCCACCCACATCTCACGTTTAATTGTAATTCCAAATGTTGGGGAAAGGACCTGGTGGGAGGTAATTGGATCATGGGGGTGGATTTCCCCCTTGCTGTTTTCATGATAGTTAGTGAGCTCTCATGAGATCTGAAAGTGTGCAGCACTTTCCCCTTTTCTCTCTTTATCCTGGTCCGACATGTAAAGATATGCTTGCTTCCCCTTTGCCTTCTGCCATGATTGTAAGTTTCTTGAGGCCACTCAGTCATGCTTCTTGTACAACCTGAAGAACTATGAGTCAATTAAACTTCTTTTCTTCATAAATTATCCAGTCTTAGGTAGTTCTTTATAACAGTGTGATAACAGACTAATATACCATCTGAAAATGGATTATTAACCAGTATACATAAGGAGCTCAAACAACTCCAGAGGAAAAAAATCTAAAAATCTGATTTTAAAAATGGACAAAACATCTGCACAGACATTTCTCAAGACATAAAAATGGCAAACAGGTATAGTAAAAGGTGCTCAACATCATTGATCATCAGAGAAATGCAAGTCAAAACTATAATGAGATGTCATCTCACCCCAGTTAAAATGGCTTTCATCCAAAAGACAGGCAATAACAAATGCTGGCAAGGATGTGGAGAAAAGGGAACCCTCAAACACTGTTGGTGGGAATGTAAATTAGTACAACTACTATGGAAAATGGTTTGGAGGTTCCTTAAAAAACTCAGTATAGAGCTACCATATGATCCAGCAATCCTACTGCTATGTATATACCCAAAAGAAAGGAAATCGTATATCAAAGAGATATTTTCACTCCCATGTTTACTGCAGCACTATTCACAATAGCCAAGATTTGGAAGCTACCTAATTGTCCATCAACAGAGGCATGAATAAAGAAAACGTGGTACATATAAATAATCAGGTACTACATGTACCCTAGAACTTAAAGTATAATAAAAAACAGGAAAAAAATATGGTTATGGAAGACGAAAGAAAATTTCAAGCATGTTGGCTTGAATGGCCAGTTCCAGGTTGGCAAAAATAATTATCTCTTTCTTTTTTTTTTGACCCATGGAATAAAAAATTACGAGAAAAGAAAAAAAAATCAGGTACTATGCAGCCATAAAAAAGAATGAGATTCTATCTTTTCCAACAAATGGATGAAACTGGAGGTCATTATGTTAAATGAAATAAGCCAGGCACAGAAAGGAAAACTTGAATGTTCTAACTTTTTTTGTGGGATCTAAAAATTAAAACAACTGAAGTCATGGAGATAGAGAATAGAATGATGATAACCAGAGGAGTTGGGAAGGCTAGTGTGTGCCGGGGGGTTGGGGATGGGGGGCGTCTAGGGAGTGGAGGTGGGGAAGTGGGCACAAAAATATAGTCAGATAGAATAAGATCTAGTATTTGATAGCATAACAGGGTGACTACAGTCAACAATAATTTATTGTACTTTTTTTTTCTTTTTTTTTTTTGAGACGGAGTCGCACTCTGTCGTCCAGGCTGGAGTGCAGTGGCGCTATCTCTGCTCACTGCAAGCTCCACCTTCCGGGCTCACGCCATTCTCCTGCCTCAGCCTCCAGAGTAGCTGGGACTACAGGCGCCCGCCACCAAGCCCGGCTGATTTTTTTGTATTTTTAGTAGAGACGGGGTTTCAACTGTGTTCTCCAGGATGGTCTCGATCTCCTGACCTTGTGATCTGCCCGCCTCAGCCTCCCAAAGTGCTGGGATTACAGGCGTGAGACACCATGCCTGGCCCTTTTTTTTCTTTTTTTTTTTTTGAGACGGAGTCTCACTCTTGTTACCCACGCTGGAGTGCAGTGACGTGATCTCGGCTCACTGTAAGCTCCACCTCCTGGGTTCATGCCATTTCTCCTGCCTCAGCCTCCCAAATGACTAAAATAGTATAATTGGATTGTTTGTAATACAATGACAGGATAAATGCTTGATGTGATGGACACCCCATTTACTCTGATGTGATTAGTATGCATTGTATACCTGTATCAAAACATCTCATGTACCCCATAAATATATACTTACCATGTAACTACAAAATTAAAAACAAACGTAATGGAAGAACTCTAAGCTAAGAATGTGATCAGTGGCTGAGGGCAATATCCTTTGGAGGTCTCATCACTTAACTTCTTTGCTACATAAGGATATTATGAAATCAATGTTGAGAACAGGCAAGTTTTATTTGGTTGGTTGATTGGTAGGTTTTTTTGAATACAGGACCATAAAAAGAATGCAGTTAAGTGGGCGGACTGAAAAGAAACCATATCTAGGCTCAGGGTTATTCTCCTGTCCTGACAACATACATGCTATCTTCATGAGCAGCAGTCACAGCCAGTCAGCTGTCAGGTCTTCCTTTCAAGAATTCTCATACCTGGACCTATGACTTTTGTTATTCCATGGCTGAATTTTTGCAATTGCCTCCAACTTGCTCTCGACCCACCTCTGTCTCCCTAACTCTACTACTCATCTTATTTACCACATCAACATTCATCCATGCTAAACATCACTTTCATGATTTTTCTAAGCTACTCTAAACCTTCACTAATATTCCACTGCCTATGAATAATATTCTCTTTATCTTTGTATCCCAGATTTGTACCCTTTTTACCTTTTCCATTATATTAGCCTCTATTCCTCTCGAATTGAAGTCACATAGAGCGATTCCTGTTTTTTTCTCATTTGTATTTATCTCTGGTTGAAAATGCCTCTGATCTCACATGTTTAGATGCTGCATTGTTACTCCTTCTGGGACTGTTCTCCCTAGAATATTCTCTCCATCTCTGCTCCCAATCCTGCCCCAGAACACTTTAGCATTTCCTCCAAGAATATGTGCCACTTTCTGCTCTGTACTACACTGATTTATGGACAACCTCGATGAAGGCAAAAATAGCATTTTACTCATCTTTATAAGATAAACAGTTACAGTTTACAACGATACTATGAAGTCTCTGCTCCATCTTTTTTTTTTCCACCTGACACAGAGAAAAGACTATTTGTGCAAGATTGCTCCTAGGAAACTTCATTCTCTGTGCATTTCTGGAATCTATCAGGGCTGGACTATGTTAACTACTCAAATTACAAAAGCTTTCATGATTCTCAGACCTTTGACAAATACTTCTGCTATCAGCAAGAAATTGATACTCATTAAACCATCAATATAAGGGGCACAGGCTACCTTAAGGCAAACGGCCATTATTCACTATTAACTGATGGAAAACACACCTCTATTTCCACTATTTATAATGTACGTTTTCACATTGTCTAGTGACCCCTTTTTTAACAGATAGAGAGGAAGGAAATTAAAACTTGTTACCAACTTAGCATGTGTCAGAAATCATGGAAAGCATTTCAATATGTGTTATCTCATTTAATCCTTACAAAAACTCTTTGAGTTGGGCTTTATTATCTTCATTATACAGAGGAGGGAACTTAGGCTAAGAAGGGTTATGTCATAAAGTTTGTAAGTGGAACAGCAGGGATCTGAAGGGTTCCTGACTTCAAAGCAGAAATTCCTTCTACTGTGTGACCTTGAGAAGATTTTGCTAATGACTTTGCCATCAAGAACTACATATTTCTACTACTTAACATTATCTACTAAAGTAGAATTTCGTATCAACCTATATGAAAGAACATATGATGTTTCTTTTTTTTGATATTGAAAGGTCTAATAGTTCATTAACTTTCTGGGTATTTTTCATGAGAAAATTACTGGGATTTTTTTTTCAACTTTTAAGTTCAGAGGTGCATGTGCAGGTTTGTTATCTAGGTAAACTTGTGTAATGGATGTCTGTTGAGCAGATTATTTCATCATCCAAATATTAAGCCTAGTACCTATTAGTTATTTGTCCTGATCCTCTCCCTCCTCCTATCCTCCACCCTCCAATAGGCCCCAGAGTGTGTTGTTCCCCTCTGTGTATCCAGCATATAATGCTTTTAAAAATGATCGTTGATGCTCTCAGAAATAAGAAAAAGAGTTGTAATAAGTTGTTTGGAGTCTCATGCACCTGGAAACTTTTACCAAGACAGGCATGGACTACTGTTTGCATTGTGTCAGAGCAGGGGAAAAGGGAAAAATAAGACAGAGAGACACAGAGAGAGAGAGAGAGAGAGAGAGAGAAAGAGAGAGAGAGAGAGACAGCGTTAGGTGATATCATAGACAATTTATTGTTTGTACATGGGAATGAAGCAACAGAAAGAACCACAGATGAATCCAAAGTGTGTGGCCTTGTGATTGAAATATGCCATTATTAGAAAGAAGACACAAGGGAAAAAATAGTGTAGGATCAGGCCAACAGTCCAGATGTAGCATAAACAGCATGGAGCACCCTAGGACCCACATCTCCCTTTCACTGCCACCCTCACCAAAATTTTTAATGCCACTTAAGACAGTATTAGCTTTCCTGGCAGCCAAACTGGGCTACTGCGGGCTCATCAATTGTGTGCAGTCAGATAAAAATCCTGAAGTCCTTTTTCATACTAACTGCTGTTAAACCAGATCATCTTCATCCGATAAATGTTTACAGAGAGCCGGTGGTACATCGGGCACCATGCTAGGCACTGAGGTTGTAAAAGGAGCAAGGTAGTCCTGAGCCCTGCACTGGCAGGGCTTCTAACACACAAGTAATCACAAAGAGTGGAGTAAGTGTTAGCAAACCTACCTGGCCAAAGCTACCTCCAGCTCTCACCTTGACAGACGTAACATCTCTTGACTAATCTGTGGGACTCTGCATTTACTCCCTATGGTCTATTTTCCACAACAAAGCTACTGTAATTATTTAAAAACTAAAACCAAACCAAAACAAAAATCTTGTTATAATAGTCCCTTGCTTAAAGCCTCCCAGTTAGCTTCCAACCACATTTAGAAGAAAATCCAAAGGCTTCCACAGCTCCCAAGCCCTGCCTGGGCTGAGTGCAGCAGCCTCTCCAATATCATCTGCACAGCTCTGCTCTGGATCAGGGCATTTCACCCAATCCAGCCTCACCACAAGTCCTAGGACACGCAAACCATGCCCCTCCTCAAGGTTTTGGAACATGCTCTTTTCCATACTGTGGTGCTATTCTCACAGCCACAAAGTTCACTGACCTCCTTTGATCATGTCTCCAAAAACGTCATCGTATTAAAGAGGTCCTCCCATAGCCACCCTATGTAAAGCAGGCCTCCTAACCCTGACTCTCCATCATTATCTTCTTATCATTCTCCATTTTTCTTCAAAAGACTTGGTACTACCTGGCATCTTCCCCACAAAAACATAAGCTTCATGTGGACATGAGCTTTACTTTGTTCACTGTTTTATCTCTGGAGCCTAGAACATGTCTGAAACATAGTAGGCACTCAATACATATTTGTTAAATAAAAGGCTGGTCAGAGAACCTTGAAAGTTGGTAATGAGGCACCTAACAGTAGCCCATGGATTGGGCTTTTCTGGAAATGTATAGGAAATTGGGAAGATGTGTTTTGGGCAAAGAAAACATGAGAACCTAAAAGCAGCCTAAAGTGAGGAACCCTAAGATCTTCCATATGGCTGGGGTGCTCAGTGTGAGAGGGAGCCTGGAGAGAGAACAGGCGGAAGAGAAAGGAAGGGGCCAGTCACAGAGAATCTCAAAAACCACATTAATGAGTTCTGTCTTTATCCTCAGGGCAATGGGATGTTGTCAAGGGATTTTTAGCAAGGAAGTGACATGATCGGATTTGTGTTTTAAAATGATCACCCGGGCTGCAGTGTGGAAAATAAATTGGATGGGAGTAAGGCAGGAAGCAGTTGCTTCCTTTTTTGAACCCAAACATAGGAATTTACATTCATCCCTATTAAATTTAATCTTCTGAATTGCGGCTCACCAGTTCTCCCTGTTGAGACCTTTTTGAATCCTGATTCTGTCATCCAATGTGATTAGCTAACCTACCAAGTTATGTGGCTCCTAGAAATGTGACAAGTAAGCCTGCTATATCCAAATCACGTGCAGGGCTTACTTTACTGAAAACCATGTCTGCTCTCTTCATGGCACTTTTGCCTGTGGTTGTGATATTTCCCGGCTGGGTGAAGACATTTTCTGATCATTCCACGGTATTTCTTATTGCAAAGTTAATGAACCAGCCCAGAAGAGAAGTAACCATACAGACTTAGTAGCTCAAGCTACCCAGAATTTTCCTGTGCATTTCCTCAAGAGCTTATGACTTTACCATAAGGTGCCAACCCATTTTATTCTTGCATGAATTAATTTTGGCACCTGGTTTCTGGCTGGGGATTGTAGAGCTGCTTCTGTTCTTGGCTACAATAAGTGCTATCAAAAAATTTCTCTTCTGGCATGAATTGAAGTACATAATACTGTCTATATTTCTGCCCAGAATCTACTATCATCTGTTTAATATGCAAACTGTGCAAAACCAGGGCTACTACTGTGTAATAGATTTTGAAGAGTTGTCATCCAGATTCATTGTTTATTAGAGGTTATTAACTTTGGGGGTTTATGTGCTGTCTCTTCATTTCAGAGCACACAACCATTCACTTAAATGGGATGCACAAAGTTCTTCACACACTCTAGTGAACTCATCTGGTATTTTATACTGATCTATTAGATGAGCTCACTTAAATCACACTCCTTTTTGTAGAACAGGCGATTACACATACATATTAAATATCTGCTATCTTTTTGTAAAGTATTGAGGTATATTAAGAATCTTGAACAAAGTTGAGCTAATAGAAAACATTAACTGGACAAATAGACAGTGGCTAGACCCAGAGTCCAAAGTGACCTCACAGGCAGCATTTTTTTTTTTTTTTTAAACAGTCTCCCTTTGTCCCCCAGGCTGTAGTGCAGTGGTGCAATCTCAGCTCACTGTAACTTCCGCCTCTCAGATTCAAGCAATTCTCCTGCCTCAGCCTCCTGAGTAGCTGAATTAGAGGCACATGCCACCACACCCAGCTGACTTTTGTATTTTTAGTAGAGATGGAGTTTCACCATGTTGGGCAGGCTGGTCTTGAATTCCTGACCTCAGGTGATCCGCCCACTTCAGCCTCCCACAGTGCTTGGATTACAGGCATAAGCCACCATGCCCAGCCACAGGCAGTAATTTTTAAAATCTTTTTTTCCTAAGACCAGAGATTTCTTTGGACACCTCAGAGGCAAATAATAAAGGGAGGGAAAAGGTAAAAGCAATGGGCTGTACCTATAGTGCGTTCCCTCCTGCTACTCTCTCTTCCTCCCCACTCTCCTCCTACATTAAATAAAATTTTTGCTGTAAAAATTTGAAAGAGATTTATAAAATCTATTTACAATTATTTGCCTATCAGTTAATTATAGATTGATTTTCTTAGCAATCTCTCTGCATGCTTAGAAATTCTTTTGAGTTGTAAAAAAACCAAAAATGTAACCTTTTTGCAATTGATATTTTTTAAAATAATAAATTCTAAGTGTAATAATTACTAAAATTGGCATAAGCTTCCATTTCAGGGATAAACATTTATTAATTTCACACTTGGAGTTTTATGTTCATACATTACAGCCAATAATTTTGTTCATATCTCACATACTTCAGTAGGTTTTTGTAAAGCTTATAGGCTCTAGGCCTTGTGCCTATAATGACTCATAAGAAAAATAAAACCCTTGCCTGTTTCAATCAGAAGAATTGCTTCAACAATTTAGGACATAAAAATAGAAAATTTGGGCTGGGCGTGGTGGCTCATGCCTGTAATCCTAGCACTTTGAGAGGCCAAGGTGGGCAGATCACGAGGTCAGGAGTTCAAGACCAGCCTGACCAACATGGTGAAACCCCATCTCTACTACAAACACAAAAATTAGCTGAGCATGGTGAAACACGCCTGTAATCCCAGCTACTCAGGAGGTTGAGGCAGGAGAATCGCTTGAACCCGGGAGGTGGAGGTTGCAGTGAGCCATTGTACCATCGCACTGCAGCCTGGGTGACAGAGCGAGAGACCATCTAAAAAAAAAAAAAATATATATATATATATATATACACACATACACACACACACACATATATACATATATATACACACACATATATACATATATACATATATACACGCACACATATATATGTGTATATATATATAAAACTTAAAACCAGTAGGTTAGAGACATTAAGAAAAAATAGTAATTTGTTGTTATATTTTTCTCTCTGGGTGTCTCCTTCCTCCATCTTGTTCCTTCACTAGCTTCTCTAGTTTGAAGATGGTACTATGATTCTCTCAAGCAACTCTGACTTCTTATCCTCTGTTCCAGCTTAAATATAATTGGCCAAGCTTGACTTTGGCGTTGGATAGAGAATCAGGACATTGCTCTCTTATCATTTTTCTACTTATTCTACAATTCTATCAAAAAAAATTTAAAATAATAGTCTCTCAGGACTAAGATCTAAACCAACTCAGAAATTCTGCCTAACTAATGAGGCTGTCTGTGCACTTCTGCACACATGCAGTGACCAGAAACTTACAGACACACTGGGTGGCTATGGCAGACATGTAACTTGACTGACCCAATGCCACCTAGAACCCTGTTTTCCCTAGTTACTTCCTGGCTAGACAGTATGTGACATGTGATAGTCCTGGCCAATGAATGAGAGTAGAAGTTGGCTGGACAGCACTCCTTAGATGATACTGGACTTCCTGAATTAGGGAAGAATGTTGGTGTACCCTTTTGCCTTCTGTTACTTTTTTTTTTTGCCTGAAACATGGATATGATTGCTGAAGATATAGAAGCCATCTGTACACTTTGCAGTGACAAATATGGGTACAAGAGCCAGAAAGTCAAGAGTGGCAGAGTGAAGAGAAGAAGGAGCCTAGGTCTCTGATACCTTCATGGAGACACTGGATTGGCCTTATTCAGGCTTCATGTTATATAAGACAAATGAACTCCTGCTTAGGATAACACTGTTTGGCACGGATCCCTGAGCATTGCAGTGGAATGCGCTCATAGCTAATGCTATTTTAACTGATAAAGAGTAGTGTTCTGTGTTGACCTAAAACCTCTTAACAAACATATCATCATTCTGCCCCATAAATATTCTTATTTGTCTTTCCAGGTGATAGTCCTTAATGATATGAAGTAAGCATTAAACATACATCATACCCCTTTTGTCCTTTTTGTAGTTAAATATCTGTATTTCTTTTTACCATGAACAGGATTCTGCTTTTTTATTCTATTTTAAAATTAGTTTTATACTTCCAATTGATTTTATTATATGTGTAATACATATTTGTGGTAAAGATTTGAAATATACAGAAACATATAAAAAATAAAGTAAAAATTATACACGTAACTTCCACTAAGAGAAAGTCAATAATAACATTCTGCCAAACTTTCTTCTTTTATTTATAAGCCATGCGTCACTAGATGACTGAGATAGGTTCTGAGAAATGCATTGCTAGGCAGTTTCATCATTGTGTGAACATCACAGCATGTACTTCCACAAACCTAGATGGTTTAGCCTGCTACACACCTAGGCTATATGGTCTAGCCTACGGTACTTATGCTATTAACTCATAGAGCATGTTACTATAGTGAATACTATAGGCAATTTTAACATAATGCTAAGTATCTGTGTTTCTAAACAAATCTAAACATAGGAAAGATATACCAAACATAGACTGTTACAAGCTCATGGGACTAATATGCAGTCTACAGTTGATTGAAATGTTACTACGTCGTACATGATTATATATATACATACACACACGTACACACTACTATAATTGTATACTCTGCTTTTTTTAACTGGCATTTTACCATTAACATTTTTTATTTCATGAAGCATTCTGAAGATTTCTATTAGTTGCATAACAGTGTATTATATAGATTAGATTAAGATTCTATAATTTCACTAATTCTCCTATTGCCGGAAAATTAACTATACGGAAAATTTTTATATTCCATCTTGGTCAAGTCTTTTATTTTTTTGGTAGGATAATTTTTAGAAATAGAATTACTGGGTAGAAGATGAAAATAGTGTTAAGGTGCCTATACAATTACCACTCTGCCTTACAGTAAAGCAGCATTCATTTAAACGGCCAACAAGCATGTTCTGTACCACTGGAACATATATATTTCAGCATTTGCCAATGTTTGCCAATATAATATCTCAATTTTCTTAACTATTTGTGAGGTTGAATATATTTCATATTTATTTGCCAAATAAATTTCTTTTGCCCTTTGTGAATTGTCATATACTTTTCCAATTCTGAACTGAAATATTTGTTTTCCCGTAATTTATAAGAGCTCTTCATATGTTAAGGATGTTAATCCTTTGTCAAGTATTTTCTAATTATTCCTTTATTCTCTTGAATGACAAAGAACATGTGGATAATAGGGAGCGACTATTAAAGAAATGTCTCTTAATCCTATTTTAAGAATGTTGGCATTTCCAAATCAATTAACTTTATAGGATGTTGCTGAATTAAAAAAAAAAAAAGAACAATGTAATCCAAAGTGAACTCTTAGGATCACTTCTTGGTTTTACATATATTATCTATAGTAAATCTCTTCTCCAACTTAAACAAATTTTTCTCTTTTCATTCAAATAAGCTTCTCTAAGTATTTCTCTTACACACCAGCATTTTATTTTCAAAATGAACCTTCTAAAACACACCTGGAAAAGTGCATGGTAATGACATATTGAACAACAATTTAAGGCTATTAACTTCTTTTACAGATATGATATTCCCAATCCATTAATGACGAAGCATATCATCAGTTTTCCCAGTGGGGTGGACAATTAGACTAAGCCACCTTTAGAAATTCTTGCCCTTAATGACTTTGTGACCACATTTTCAATATAACAACATCTCTAAATTATAGCTTGGTCACGGATAAGCCCTTTAAGTAAGTACTATTTTTTAAAGGGATACACATTTAGATATCTAATAGGTTAGTTAATTTAGCCCATTTTAGAGTTAACTCACATATCCATCAACATCAAGAAGTTATGCTGGCTACTGTACAAATTGGGTTATGCGGACGTAGGGCCTTTTAATGTTTCTCAGTTGTCTTAGCATATGAGGTTACAGTAAATAGATTGTACTTGCATTATTAAGCTCTTTGATTAAACCCAAATACAAAAATTGCTTTGCAGATAAAAATTTGCATAAATTAGGAAGCTACACTGGGTCTGTACCAAGTATTTAAACCATTTGGAATATTCTCAATTTAATTTTGAGTCAATTGTCTTCTTTGAGTCAGGATTTTTTTTTTTTTTTTTTTTTTTTGGTATCACCTTGGGGTATTTTTCGTGACAACTAATACTGTGTGACCCAAGGTGAACAAAATCTCTAAATATTCAGCTTACACAATATTTGCCACAACTGACATGCAACCAAATTGCTCCATACTAATGTAATTCAATTTCATGTTGCTTCAGGTAAAAGCAAGCAGTTCAAGCATGTTTTGATTATAATTCCGATGGCACTGTGTTTATGTACAGACTACGTTATTTTTGTGCAGTTTTATGAAAAAATCAAAATGGGATTAATAAATAAGAAGTACACACATTTTTTTATTACAGGAATATTATCTTCTACTCTGTTCTGCAACCAAAAGGAAAAACATCTTATACATTAAAATAATATAAATAAAAACATATATTCTTGAGATTAAAAAACAACCAAAAAACCTAAAAGGAAGATACAGAGGAATACAAAAGGAAAAAAGAATGCCTGTAATGAACAGAAGACCAGGAGGGGCCACAAACAATTTGATCTAATTTACCCTCTCTTGTGGTGCAAGTGAATTCACATGACCTAAATCAATTATGTCAAGTGATTGCCTAATTTATTCATAGATTCCTCCAATTAGAAAATAAAACACACAGCCCTTTTCTTCAAGTTTTAAACAACTGCTTTCATTCTTCTTTATTTAATGAAATTGAAGTCTTTGACCTTCTTTATTTCCTGTGTTTGGTTCCTTTCTTAAATACGTTCATTTTTATCAGCCTTTCCCAAACACTTTCCTTTTAAGTGGACAAAACCAGGTAAGTGAATACGAGCATATGGTGCTATGTTCTGGACTACCTTTATCCTCATTCTATTTTCCTACTCAAACAAAATAATAATTTGCACTTTTATTCACTTGCCATTTAATCATTTGTTTCTACTTTTATTTATTCAATCTTTTGATGTAGGAAAAGGGAACCTGCCCAGATAGTAAGATGAGCCAAATCAATCATCGTGGTCCACGGGGTTTCTGAGATTGCAGCCAGATTGCTCCAACACTATTCATTCACTCATTCATCTTGGATTTAGTGGGCACCTACACATGCTAAGTGGTGAAGGGAGGTGCCCAAGAAGTAAGTATACAGTATTACCTGTAGAAGCTTATAACCTGATTGGAGTGGGAAAAAAAATGCTCACTCAAAAGAATATCAAAGGAGTATGCCATGCTGTGCTAAGATATAGTATCTCAATTTTCTTAATTACTTGTGAAGTTGAATAACCAATAGTCATTGCTTTAGGAATTCAGAAAAGGAGCTGGAAAAAAAAAATGACAGTCCCCTAGAGAAGGCAAGACTTGAATGGGTCCTGAATGAAAGACAGAATTTAAAAAAGAGTGGAGAGAGAACAGGTCGTCTACTTTTGAGTTAAGACTGGGAAACTGACAAGCCTTATTTGAAACAGCCATAATGGTCTGAAGCCCAGCCATCAAAGTTAAATGTGCCTGAGTTCAAATCCTGGCCCCACCATTTACTAGCTGAGATATCTTATATGAGTCAACATCTTTAAGCCCTGATTGCCACATCTGTAAAATGGCGATGGAATTGCTGTTCAAAAAACTATGCCTGACATATAGCTATGAAGATTACAGTCACTACTAATGCTTTTCCTCTTAATCTTCATATTCTAGATTAATAGGCACTGAAGCTTAAATATTAGGGCTTGATCTTTTTACCATATGTAAAGGAGAGTCAAAGGTTTCTGGCCACAGATAATCAGTAACATCAGAGGTTATTTTTACCATTCTTTTGCCATTCTTTTGGAGGCATATTGCAGTGCTGTCAGTTACATTCTATCATCACCGTCCATGGTTAATGTATGCTTAGTTGATTATAGCCCTGTTCATTCTTGCTGCTCTGCAGTTAATTCCTACTTGCTTAGTGGCTGTGGACACTTCTCTGCCCTGGAGATTCTCTCTCAGGTTACACCCCACTTCACAGCATTGCTCCACGTGTCCCAGCTTGTTGGCAATCCTTCCTCACCCTACTCTGGCTGTTGCACATCACCTTTAAATCTCACAAGCAAACTCACATCTTCTTTGCCAAGGACATTTCTCAAAGGATGAGACCTATGAGATAGTCTGTACTCAAAGTTTCTGTGATCACATGAGTTTGGGAAATGCTGCATTTATTACATCTTGAAGATTCTTGAAGCCTGGAAACGTACATAACATGCACTAATGGTTGTGAGCAATCCCGTATTTAAGAAGCTTGTTTAACTTTGTCAGCATTTCCAAGACTTTTATCATTAAAGTCACTATTAAAACTGCCAATCTGTTAAGTTTCACTGACATTTTTGTGAATATTGCTTATATTAACAAATATATTCTTCAATCTTTGATAAGGTGGTACTGTTAGCCTCAAGTGAGAGGACTGGGCACCTAAGATCTCCCTCTGGCCTTTCTGGGTACAGAGAAAGCACTGGGATTATTTACCTGGCATCTACTTATTTACTAAAGCTAAAAATAAAAAAGTTCTAATGGAACTCATTTTTCCCTCAATTTGGGTGCTATGATAGTTTACTCCAAATTTTGAAAACATGCTAAATGTTCTCCAATTCATTGGTACCCCCTTGTTTTACTTTAAAGGAATTCCAGGCTGAAACCTTTTCAGGCTCTCGCAATTCTTTCAAGACAATTCTGAAGCGTTTGGGGATTGGGGATTATGCCAGTTGGTTCCTGGATCAGCAGAGGACAGATTAGCTTATTCCCAGCCCACTTAAAACCATCAGTCTTGATTAGTCAATTTCCAATTTGATCTCTATTTTAATTTTTACTTTAATTTTTATACCTTCATTGGATAGCATTGCTAGTTACCTTTTCTTATGAACACTAGAAACCAAGTGGGTATTGAAACATTAGCCTTTCCAGTCACGTTTCCTCTTTCCACAATTTGTAGTGTTATGTTTGTCCTACTGGATATCTTTCCAGCAACTTTATTCACTTTTTGCATTATTATCATTTATTTACCTCATCGCTCAAACTTTGTTCATGAGAGTATTTCCACTAAAGAAAGGTAAGCTACAGAAATAAGATACTGTCTGTTGTCACTGATATGTCTCAAATATTTGGAACATTACCTGGCATAGACAGTGCACCCAATAAATAATGAATGAAGGAAGGAGGGAATAGATGTATGGATGACTTTCACATGGAGCTGAAATTGTATTTTTAAGCACTTTTCAGCCTTATAAAAGCAGAGTAGGAAGCCAGTCTTTGTACTAATATGCTCTAAAGCAGCCAGCACTGCTGTATGTCAAGTATAGTGGCTTCTGGTGTACTGATGAAGAACCAAAAATAAATTATTTTTAAAAAGATTAATTGACTTGCCCCAGATTAAGCAGTTTTATCATAAATAAATCTGAATTCTGCCATTGCCTCATGTTTAGTTAGACATTTTTCTGAACACTTAATGAAAGACACAAATGTATTCATTAGCATGTACTTCAGAGTGGGTAACAAAATGAAAGCAAAATATCTATTTTCCCCTGTGAGCGAGAGCTGAAATTTGATCTTTAATGTAGAGTAACATTTTACTTCCAAAAAGTGATATTTAATTTAGAAATTTTCAGACTTATAAAGGAAATGCTCAGATCATTCACAATAGAAAACATCCAGTCAAACAGCTGGGAGAGGTTTAACCACAGAAGTGATTTTAAAAGTAAAATAAAATAACCCTTTTAAGCCTATAACACTGGCAAAAATGAAAAAAAAAATGATGACACCCAGATTCTTCCATATACTGCTGATAGGAGCAAAATTGCTTTTCCGCAGGGCAACTGGTCATATGAATCAAAAGCCTTGTATCTTTAATACATCATCTGGCTGGGGAGTACACGTATAGAAATTATAACGATAACATAATTATGATTGTTTACAAAGGTTGATGTACTAGCAGGCTCAATGCATTCCTGTTTCTAAAAGTGAAGAATTGGAAACAACTTTTATGGCAAAGAGTATAATATTAGTCAAATGAATCATGCTACATTTATTCCAGAGTAAACTTTACAACTAAAAGATAATGTTGTAGAAGTAAAGATCCAGAGAACAATGTTTAGGTTAGACTGTTTTTAATACAAATTTAAAGAAATATGTTTGGTACAATCACTTCAGAAAAATTAGAGTATAAGAACACAGGTAGGTATATATGAGAATAAAAATATGTAGGACTGAAGGTGTTTTGTTTTTTATTTTATTAAAAAAAAATTTTTTTTTGTAGAGATGGGGTCTTGCTTTGTTGCCTAGGCTGGTCTCAAACTCCCAGGGTGAAACGATCCTCCCAACGCAGCCTCTCAAAGTGCTGAGATTATAGGCATAAGCCACTATGACTGGCCCTGTTTTATCCCTTAAGATAATTTTTTATTTTGTATTTTTGTGTGTACTCAGTAGGTGTATATATTTATGGGATACATGAAATGTTTTGATCTAGGCATACAATGCATAATAATCACATCATGGAAAGTGGGGTATCATCCCCTTAAACATTTATCCTTTGCGTTACAAACAATCCAGTACTCCTTTAGTTATTTTAAAATGTACAATTAAATCATTATTGACTATAGTCACCCTGTCATACTATCAAATACTAGGCCTTATTCATTCATTCTAATTTTTTTTTATATTTTGCTTTTTAAAGAACAAACTGCAACTGCTGCATCTAAAAATCAGATAGTTGTCTCTCCTTACAGTGTCTTTAATCGCTTCATAAAGTATTGCCAATAACAAATTTTATCATTTGAAATATCATTCAGAAGGGATAATTATGAAACTGCTAAACTTCATTTAACCTATATTTACATCATATATTTTTATTTAATTATATATTTTAATTATTAATTGTATATTTAATTGCACATTATATAACATTTTCAACTAATGAAATTCTCACTTCAAAAAACTAAAATGGATTTGGTTCATATTTGCAAGGAGAACTTAAGTATTTTGTTCCATTCTTTGAATAAGCATCCTTATCTTCATATTTTTAGGAAGATGTTCTTATATGAATAGAAAAGTTCTTTAAAAAGGAACACAGAATTTCATTTAAATATGAACAATGGTTTAGGAAACAAAAGCAAGTGAGAAGAAAAAGTTAATATCTGTCTCTATGAAATTGAGGCAGTAATTAATAGCCTACTAACCAAAAAAAGCCCAGGACCAGACGGAGTCACAGCTGAATTCTACCAGAGGTACAAAGAGGAGCTGGTACCATTCCTTCTGAAACTAGTCCAAACAATAGAAAAAGAGGGAAACCTCCCTAACTCATTTTATGAGGCCAACATCATCCTGATACCAAAGCCTGCCAGAGACACAATCAAAAAAGAAAATTTCAGGCCAATATCTCTGATGAACATCGATGCAAAAATCCTCAATAAAATACTGGCAAACCAAATCCAGCAGCACATCAAAAAGCTTATCCACCACGATCAAGTTGGCTTCATCCCTGGGATGCAAGGCTGGTTCAACATACGCAAATCAATAAATGTAATCCTTCACATAAACGGAACCAATGACAAAAACCACATGATTATCTCAATAGATGCAGAAAAGGCCTTTGATAAAATTCAACACTGCTTCATGTTAAAAACTCTCAATAAACTAGGTATTGATAGAATGTATCTCAAAATAATAAAAACTATTTATGACAAACCCACAGCTAATATCACACTGAATGGGCAAAAGCTGGAAGCATTCCCTTTGAAAACCCTTTGCATAAGACAAGGATGCCCTCTCTCACCTATTCAACACAGTATTGGAAGTTCTGGCCAGGGCAATCAGGCAAGAGAAAGAAATAAAGGGTATTGAACTAAGAGGAGAGGAAGTCAAATTATCTCTGTTTGCAGATGATATGATTGTATATTTAGAAAACCCCATTGTCTCCGCCCAAAATCCCCTTAAGCTGATAAGCAAATTCGGCAAAGTCTCCGGATACAAAATCAATGTGCAAAAATCACAAGCATTCCTATACACCAGTAATAGACAGAGAGCCAAATCATGAGTGAACTCCCATTCACAATTGCTACAAAGAGAATAAAATATCTAGGAATCCAACTTACAAGGGATGTGAAGAACCTCTTCAAAGAGAACTACAAACCACTGCTCAAGGAAATAAGAGAGGAAACAAACAAATGGAAAAACATTCCATGCTTAGGGATAGGAAGAATCAATATAGTGAAAATGGCCATACTGCCCAAAGTAATTTATAGATTTAATGCTATCCCCATCAAGCTACCATTGACTTTCTTTACAGAATTAGAAAAAACTACTTTAAATTTCATATGGAACCAAAAAAGAGCCCATATAGCCAAGACAGTCCTAAGCAAAAAGAACAAAGCTGGGGGCATCATGCTACCTGACTTCAAACTAAACTACAAGGCTACAGTAACAAAAACAGCATGGTACTGGTACCAAAACCGACATATAGACCAATGGAACAGAATAGAGACCTCAGAAATAACATCACACATCTACAACCATCTGATCTATGACAGACCTGACAAAAACAAGCAATGGGGAAAGATTCCCTATTTAATAAATGGTGTTGGGAAAATGGCTAGCCACACGCAGAAAACTGAAACTGGACTCCTTTCTTATATTTTTTACAAAAATTAATTCAAGATGGATTAAAGACTTAAACATAATGCCTAAAACCATAAAAACCCTAGAAGAAAACCTAGGCAATACCATTCAGCTCACAGGCATGGGCAAAGACTTCATGTCTAAAACACCAAAAGCAATGGCAACAAAAGCCAAAATTGACAAACGGGATCTAATTAAATTAAAGAGCTTCTGCACAGCAAAAGAAACTATCATCAGAGTGAACAGGCAACGTACAGAATGGGAACAAATTTTTGCAATCTATCCATCTGACAAAGGGCTAATATCCAGAATCTACAAGGAACTTAAACAAATTTACAAGTAAAAAACAACCCCGTCAAAAAGTGGGTGAAAGATATGAACAGACACTTCTCAAAAGAAGACATTTATGCAGCCAACAAACATGAAGAAAAGCTCATCATCACTGGTCATTAGAGAAATGCAAATCAAAACCACAATGAGATACCATCTCATGCCAGTTAGAACGGCAATCATTAAAAAGTCAGGAAACAACAGATGCTGGAGAAGATGTGGAGAAATAGGAATACTTTTACATTGTTGGTGGGAGTATAAATTAGTTCAGCCATTGTGGAAGACAGTGTGGTGATTCCTCAAGGATCTAGAACCAGAAATACAATTTGACCCAGCCACCCCATTACTGGGTATATACCCAAGGGATTATAAATCATGCTACTTTAAAGACACATGCACACATATGTTTATTGTGGCACTATTCACAATAGCAAAGACTTGGAACCAACCCAAATGCCCATCAAAGATAGACTGGATTAAGAAAATGTGGCACACATGCACCATGGAATACTATGCAGCCATAAAAAAGTATGAGTTCATGTCCTTTGCAGGGACATGGATGAAGCTGGAAACCATCATTCTCAGCAAACTAACACAGGAACAGAAAACCAAACACCGTATGTTCTTACTCATAAGTGGCAGTTGAACAATGAGAACACATGGACACAGGGAGAGGAACATCACACACCAGGCCCTGTTGGGGGGTGGGAGCATAGGGGAGGGATAGTCTTAGGAGAAATACCTAATGTAGATGACGGGTTGATGGGTGAGCAAACCACCATGGCATATGTGTACCTATTTAACAAACCTGCATGTTCTCCACATGTATCCCAGTATAGTATAGTAAAAAAATAAAAAGTAAAAAGTATAGTAAAAAAATAAAAAGTAAAGAAAAAAAAAAGGGCTTAGAATCCTAGATACAGAGCCTCAGTACAAAATATAAAGAAGAAAGCACTTCACGTTCTAATCCAAGTTTTAAGAGAAGCCCAGAATATTTAAGTTTTAAAGAATAAGGCAGTTTTTCCATTGACCAAGATTTCTAATCAGAGCACAGACAATGTTCTAAGTACACACAGGTCAACTTAGTAAAAATCTGCATGGGTTTGTTACTGGCAGAATATCATTGGTTAAGGTTAGTTTCTAAACTTTACAGTTTTTTTGTATCTCTTCTGGGGAGATAGACTCTTACATTTCCCTTAGAGACAGTGACATTTTAAATTAACTACATATTCCACTAAACATTCCCCCAGCTTGAGAAAATACACTCAGTGAAAAACTGCATGGCAACCTTTGAGACCCTTTGTGGCCCCATTATTGACTTAAGGATGTACCTGTGAAATCCACAGGTTAACTTTTCTCCCAGCATTTCCTAATACTTCACTTTAGGAGAATTTACTTCTATTGACTGTTGGAGTCCACCACCAATTATAAGAAAAACCTGTAGGAGATGTAGAAGCTCATTTCTAATTATACTACCAAGACGACCCTCTCCATGACTGCTACTATGACTAACGACACCACCAAATAGGCATTAGGGATGTTCCAGGCATTAGGTGAAGTGTTTTTATATAAGAGGGATGATCCTTACTCCGAATGTTTTCCTTTTTCAGATGGGGGCATTTGAGAAAGTTGTACCTCTTATTCACTCATTCAACAACTTATAAAAGAGAGCAGCTAAGTTTATGGCATTTGTGAGCATTTAGTCATGGAAGGGGTATGACAGGGATAGCCTGGCATGTGCCACAACTTTTAGACAAGTCTAGAAACATATGAAGCATTATAAAAGTACAATTCCTACACAAAAGATATTGTTTTCCAATTAATAGTAGTAAGAATGAATACAAAGTCAAATTCTTCTTGAAAGTATGTTTCTTAGGGAATGTAAAAATACAGCAGGAGGAAAGGATACATAGAGACTTACAGGGATATGAAAAGCATGTCCTTGACATAGAGACCATTTTTACGCCTTTGCTTCCAACTCAAATGGTTATTTTAATGAATTTTAAACAGAATCTGCCTTATTCTGCTACATCGGAAGTACTGATCAAGTTATATTATAGTGATCTATATTTCTACATTTCAGTTACTACTACTACTAGTCTATAATTCACTTTAAATGTACAAATTATCTAAAATATAATTGCATGTTAAATTTTGGTTAATCCAAATGTTGGTTTTCTTAATGTTTTGAAAGAGGGCTGCCGTGGATGGAGGTGCTGGAAACTATCTGAAGTCTTTTATCACTAGAGATGTCTAAGAATTCAGCCTGAGTTCTGACAGGTAGGTTCTCTAAATTCAACTTTTCATCTGTTCATCTCACTACAATTATATTCTGTGTAATATGTACACAGTGTTATAATCTGTGTACATATTATAATACAGTTATGTAGTTAAAACATATAACTATGTACATTATAATACGTTTTATTTATTTATTTTTTGAGATGGAGTTTCACTCTTGTTGCCCAGGCTGGAGTGCAATGGCATGATCTCTGCTCACCGCAAACTCCTCCTCCCAGGTTCAAGTGATTCTCCTGCCTCAGCCTCCCAAGTAGCTGGGATTACAGGCATGGGTCACCACGCCCAGCTAATTTTGTATCTTTAGTAGAGACAGGGTTTCTCCATGTTGGTCAGGCTGGTCTCGAACTCCTGACCTCAGGTGATCTGCCCGCCTTGGCCCCACAAAGTGCTGGGATTACAGGTGTGAGCCACTGTGCCCGGCCCTATAATATGTTTTAATGACATAAACATATTAAAATACTCTAACAAAAAATAAAAAGAACCTGTATCCCTTGTCAAACACTGAAAAATATATGATGGTCTCTTTTTCATAATTTTGGTGAGTTCTGCTTCTCTTTTCAGTCTTCAGGAGCTGTTTTAATTTCTATATTTTTCCTTTCATACCAAACATGCCACAAACCAGAATTCCGTTTTCCGTCACTGTTATCCTTCTCGATTTCAAAACTTGTAAACGTGATGTATCTTCTGATGTGATTATCATTGCTTGATATATCTGCAGTACTGATTAATTTTAAACAGATGTGAGTCTTTCAATATTTGCATGAAAATATTTGAGGAGAGCTCTCCTATGACTCAAGTCATTTCTCTTTCAGGCATAATATCTTTATTCTTTCAACTGTTTTTTTACTAAACATGGTTTCCAGGCCTCTCACCAATATCTGGATTGCATTCTATACTGTCTTTGTAGTTATTAAAATATTGTACCCATAACTGAATATGGAACTGTAAATGTGTTATGACCAGGCCAGAATAAAGTGGAGCTGTTTTCTCCTTTGATCTGAAAACACAGAACTAGCTCTGGGGATGGCCCTGTCAGGCAAGCAGCTAAGAACCAGGGGATTGCTTCAATAGTTACTATCCCCACTCTCCTAAATCCTACACATATACAATTAATCTTTTTTAACCTGACTTTAGGACATAACCTTTATCATTCACTATCCCATCTAAAATACCTTCATGTCCCCTCAGTCATTCTCTCTACCTGAATTTGGCTTTAGGAAAAAACATTTCTATCTGAATCTCTATCATCTGAAATTTTATTATTTATTCACTGTATACATCTTTACCATCTGTTTACATAACGAGAATGAAAACACTGTAAGACTGCAGCCTTTGTCTTATTTACCTGGGATATTGCCTGGCATACAGTAAGTGTCAATAAATCCTTGTTGAATGAATGCATCATTCTTTATTAAATTCTATCTTCTTCAATTCTGGAGAAATCATCTGAATGTTAATTCTGTCAATCTATCACCCAATTCTCTAAGACAGTATTTCCTGAAAATTTGTGAAGAGTGCCTTTTCCTTCTTTACTCTTCTTTGACTTTAAGGAAAAAATCCTGTTTTGTAAAGAAAAATTAACTAAGACTGAAAGAGGTCTGCTTGCTTTGTATAACAGACAGGGAAGTATACAAATATTAAGTTAGATATGTGCCAAATTACATATATCCAATCTTCATCAAATTCTGTTGAGTTTTATTAGAACACAATAAAGATATCGTTTTATGGTATATGTTATTTAATTTTCTCAAAGGTGACAATGAGACATTAATTAGCACATTTCAGGAAGGGACATTTTAATGCTGTGTCTACCTCTGTATGTAATTTGACCCATAAGTCTCAATCAGAAAACAAATGGAAATACCTTTATAAACATCAACATAACCTATATGTAAAACATTTTCCTGACTTAGCAGTTTAGAAATCCCATCAAAAAGGAAAGGAGACACCAGTTATTTCAAGGACTCCATTGAGATTGCTGGTGACCACCACATTTTTTTTTTTTAATTTCACAAACATGGAAATCTTCTGACGATCAGCATTGAGATTACTAGTTGTTTCTGGAATTCATTATCTTTCTGAAAATTGATCATTTGCTTCCTTGTCTTCCAGTGTGAGGCCTACTCTTCACAATTTCTGATGATCAGGGACAGGCACTTTATAATCACAATCCTTTCAGTGCACAGGGATGTGAATTGTCTAGATTTCCATTGCCTGGCAGCCATGCTTTTTCAGTTTGACCATCATTCTCTCCTATGTAAAAGGATAATAGTAACACAGGAACTGAGTGGCTTTGCTTTCCACCTGACATCTGGTAGGGGTTTAAAACAATGGGCCACCTCGCACACTTTCTTTTTTATGCTTTAAAAATAGCTTGGCTGTCTAACTTTTACTTGGTTTTGCAAGCCTCCTCTCATGCAGCTGTTTACCTCTTCCTGCATATATTCTTTTAGATTTTTACTATGTGTGTGCGTGTGTGTGTGTGTACATATATGTATATGTGTGTGTATGTGTATATACACACAGAGTAAATATGTACATATATGTATATATTTTAATCATTTGCTTTTCTCTTCCTCTTTTCTACACAGCCAAGGTTATCAGTGAGTTCTTGAAGCAGCCACATGAGTGTCTTCAGATGCCTCTTCCCTTTCTTCCTCCCTGAGATAAGTTATCATAATGTCAGAATTTCCTTTTGGAAGTTTTTCCTTATTGAGTTTTTCTTTCCTGTTGGGGTTCTAATCTAGGTACAGGCAGCAAACACCATTTCTCTCACTTATTTACCACATCCCCAGTGTTTAATGCACTTCCTGGCACACAGCAGGCACTTAATAAACATTTACTTAATGAAAGAACATTCTCTATAATTCCTTTATTTCGACTTACTAGAACTTAGAGTATATAGCTGACTTCATCTTTGTATACTTGTCTATTATACAAATATACACTTTCTTACAATATTACCATTAATTTTTCTTTACAAAACAGGTTCTTTTCTTTAAATCAAAGTTGTATCCAAAACAGTAATACCCAGTTCAGCTTTTAACTATATTCAGAGGTACTACTTATTGGTAGACAATAAAAGAAATCCATAGATATAAGTAAAAATAGTAAAATATATTTTATATATTAATACATACAAACCAGCATCACACTTATTAGAATATACAATTTTATAAAAATTATCCTATGTATTCAGTATTTATTGTCAATAATTCATATAGAAGTACCTCACTATATGAATATAATCTTAAAAAGAAAGTATTAGAGCAGTAGAATGGGGCTTTTTTCATGCTCATCTTTGAGCTGATACTGGAAACGTACTGTCTAAGAGGAATATCTGACATATATAAAAGGTTTCATACTCAAAATGTATCTCAAATATTTACCTTTGTAGATGTGAGAATTCAGTTGGCTTATAAATTACTTCAATTGTGGGTGTCTAAAAACATTTCCTAATTTCAAAAAATTAAGAGCAAGTAACGAACAGAAAAGAAAACTGCTGAATCACAAATCTTGAAAGGAAATCAGCCAACCTATTTATTGTCTTGATTTTAGGGAGAGTTTTTCAAGACACATGCTCTTTCTTAAAAGACTATGAGACATGGAATGTTAACAATCTTCATTGTCAGGAAACTTCCTAAAATTTCGTCTGAATGCCTCGTGCATCACTTTAAGCTCATTTCCTCTCACTGAACAGGACAGCTGGCCAGCATCTTCCATCTGCCCTGCCCTTTGCCTTCTCCGAACTGTTATAGAACACCCTTCTGAAATGGGAGTGGGAGGCCAATGTGAAACAGGAGAGAAAACTCTAAAAACAGTATCTTGTGAGAAACAGCATTTTAAACTTAATTCTGAATGGGGCTACAGAGTAGGTCAACAAAGGGGGCCAACAAACTGAAGTGCTATCCCTTGAATAATTCAGACTAATTCTCAAACAGTATTATGGGGTCATAAAACACCAAGCCTGGAAATTAAAGATTTTTATGCCTCATCAAAAAGTCTTTGAATGTAACTTCCTGGCATACTGCCAACAAGGGCAGCTCTTTGGGGGAAAACCCTATACCAAAGGCCAAAGAGGCAGCTGTGTTATTCAGCTCCTGAGAGCTTCCAACTCAACACCCACACAAGCTCAATTATGAACAAATTAAAGGGGTCCAGACTGAACACAGTAATTCTGGTAATTTATTATACTTATAATGTATATATAGGAATTAATGACACTGAGTAAAATTGTAATCAGAGTTGTACACCTACATTTTAGAGCATATAATGTGTTACCCATCTCAAGAAGTGTTTAATATACATATCTGTAGTTAATCAATAAACATTTTTGCAAGTAAAGAGAAAATTTTAGAGTCATTGAAAAAGAATCAAAGATTTAATATTGGGGAATCTATTAATTAACTCACTTTTATTTCACTAATAGAATAAAGAACAAAATCCACATTATCAGCCAGTAAGACCCTTAAAATCACTTACTAAAATTAAACATTCATTCTTGATTAAAAAAATGGTTTAATCAAAAAACTTTTAGGAAGTTAGGAATGCAAAGAAACTTATGTAGCTTGATCAAATGTTTCCATCAGAAGACAATAGCAAACATTATAATTAATGTGCGTGCTCTCTCTCTCTCTCTCGCACACACACACACACACACACCCCCACAGTGGAAGCATTCCTGTTTCATCTTTAAACTCATTTTGATTAGCTGATTGTACAGTCCATGCAGGAGAATGAGTACATATGAAGAACCAAAGTAATTTCACAAATGAAGAAAAATTAAAGGAAGATTATCCTGTAAGTAATCAAAATAAGACATAATAGCAAGATAATTTAAACGGGGTGATGCTGACATGAGATGGACTAATATATCAACAGAATAGCATGTCTAGAAACCCACACATCTATGTATGTATGCAAATTTACTATTCAATGTGACTGAATTTCAAATTAATAGGGAAAGAACGGAGAAGTCAATACATGTTATTAATAGTTTGCTTATTTATGTGAGAAAATTCTTCCATCTCACACCCCATGGATAAAAATATATGATAGATTGCTAAATATTTTTAAAGCCTCTAAAAGTACCAGAAGAAAATGAGATAAACATATAACCCAAATGTCACAAAAGAAGAAATGATGAAAATATTTGAGAATAAGACTGAAACCTTTTTTATGATAAGAAATATCACAATCAAACTAAAAAGACAAATAATGGGTTGCAAAAAAATAACTGGCATCCCATGTAACAATATTTTATAGATGAAAGAGGACAAAATGAACAAATGGTAACATGGCAAAGGCTATAAATAAACAAACTGCAAAATCTTAAACACAAACGACTCAAAAACCCACCAAAACAACAACAAAAGAACTGTCAATGAAGCCCACATTCCATTAAAAGGGGAAGAGTAAAGTAAGCTGTAAATGAAGATTAATGAATGTAACACTATGCAACTATTATAAAGAAATGATATGTGATGTGGACATGTACATAGATGGGGAAGCAACTAGTGCTTTCTAGGAGCACTTACATTTTAAACTATGTTTGTGTCTGATGAACAGGTAAAAGGGATGGGAATAAGGAGGCTTTATTTTTTCTTAATCGGAATTGTCTGTCTTTGAAAATATAAGTGAAAATAAGTAGATGGAAGCCGCTCACCTTTAAAATGGCTTGAGCAGATGAACAATGACTCATTAACATGCAAGTTAAAATACTAGTTTGGTCTTAGTAGCAAATATGAAACAAAAACAAGGGTACTGATAGGACCCATCAGCCTTTGAAGATTCCTACAGACTTTATAAAGTGAGAAATAGCCAATATAAATTAATTATATAACAAATAGAAGGTTTTTTTTTAAATTTTGAACCATATGAAAATGCTGGTTTTCCAGGTCAAAAATAGACAGCACGAATTGTGTATTCATCCTAAATAGGATACTTATTAAGACGTTTTAAAGAATGTTAAAACATTTTAAAGAATCAAGATCCTGCTAGTATTATTCCTATAAACATAGTCACCTACCTTTTGAGCAAATAAATTAATCTCTTACATTGGCCTAGTGCTATATATGGAAAACGAAACTATATACAATAGTCTATTCCTCTAATGAAACAGAAAAGACACTTTCAAATGTTTACCATTGGGGTGTCACCTAAGTGAATTTCATATTGAGAAGGTTAACACATTTGTTAGGCTCCCTGATTGTTCTGGGGAGAAGGGATCAAAATGGTACTAGAATGCTGACTCTCAGGGCCTTCTGAAAGACTGTTGGCTTTAGCCTGGTACTTCTTGGAAAGGACCAAAGTTTGATGATTACTCTAAACTTGTTTTTACAGCATGCTATTGAGTACTTCCGCTGCACGGTGCATTTTAGCCAATGCTTTTAGTTTGGTACTAGGGTCTTGAAGAAAATAGCTCATAACCTGACCAATTTTGTAAAATGAATAAACCTTACTATTATTGTTGTCATTTATGGCATATGTATAAAATATGCAAAGAATGAACTGCTAACTACATATATTTTGCTAGGACTATTTCAGTTTAGAAGGGAAAACTCAAAAAACAGTTTTTGGTAATAAAAATGTAAACAAAACGGCTGGGTGCAGTGGCTCACGCCTGTAATCCCAGCATTTTGGGAGGCTGAGGTGGGTGGATCACTTGAGGTCAGGAGTTCGAGACCACCCTGGCCAACATGGAGAAACCCCGTCTCTACTAAAAATACAAACAAAAAAAAAAATTAGCCTGGCGTGGTGGCAGACGCCTGTACTCCAAGCTACTTGCGAGGCTGAGGCAGGAGAATCACTTGAAACCAGGAGGCGGAAGTTGCAGTGAGCCGAGATCGCACCACTGCACTCCATCCTGGGTGACAGAGCGAGACTCCATCTCAAAATAATAATAATAATAATAAAATTAAAATGTAAACAAAAATACTGATTTTGGACATGTCTTAGGTTTTATTTTTTACAGGTTTCATAATATTTTTTCTCTCTTAATTTAAAATGGGTGCTGTTTTTTCTTTTTAGAACCATAATAGTGGCTGCTTTAATTAAATGAGAAAAACAGAAATATATTTCTCTCCTCAAAAGTAAGAGCAGTTTTGATCCATTCATCTTCTTTACAGAGAAATTGGGAAGACAGAACAGGAAATGTTTATCAAGCACTCTATGAAAATGATCTGCTCTTTAAATTATTAGTAATAACCTATGTCACTGTCACAAATTATTCCTTTGGTTTGTCAAAGGTTCACGCTTGAGAAAATACTCTTTCTGACCAGTGCTCAAGACAGCTTCCTTGTTAAGGTTTCTATCTGTCTCTCACTATAGGCGATTACAGCAAATGCATCCCAGTCATTTAGTTAATTTATACAAAATAGAATCAATTTCTCTCGTTTCATCATGATTGAACATTTTTCTGAACTCCTGTAAATGAGTAACAGATAAGCACTATTTATCAGATTGTTTGGTGGAGCACACACTTTTGATTATTCTATTTTCTCGTTGTTACTAATGAAATATGTAATATGCCTCAAGAAAAAACAATTGCAAAGCTTGGCCTTCAAGCATTCATGAGGCAATGGATATTTTGATGAGAATTTATTGTATCCATACTTTTCTCTAATGGTGTTCTCTCTAAAAGCCCATGGGAGGGCAGTGATGCTCTAGGGTATCTGAGATGTCCCAAGGCTTTCAGAACACAGTTAACAGGGGCCCTTGCTCTGCCCTGGCACCCAGCAGTCACCAAGAAGTTCCCCATGGTGCTCAGAACCTCAGTGAGGTTGTTCAGGCATGGACACAGGGTACCTTGACACCCTCAGTGTGGCACGCCCAAGAGACCCTTTTTCCCTCCAGTGTCACAGAATTTGGGGATGGGCATTTAAAAAGCTGAATCTTCTGCGCTGCTGCCATCCCTATCCATCACACATGGAGAAGAATACAAGGAAGTGAAGCACTAAGGCAAAGGATCCTTTGAACCACATGATTTTCCCAGGCTCTGCAACAGGTATGCCCACACAGAGTGGAAATGCCCTGGCAGAAGCGAGGGTGCAAATGCAAAGGCAGATAGATGAGATGAAGATGTCTCTGGAATTCAGATCCTCCAGAAGGAATCATTTTTGTCATCTATGATGGGAGGATAGTTTATAGATCACTTTGTAAAAATAAATCACTTCTCTTTGTTTCACAAAGTGGATAATTACAATTAAATGTGTGAAGAGATAGGAAGGTGGGATGGCCATTATTCCTTCCTCCAGGCTTCTGCAGACCTTGTTCCCCGAGGTTTGAGTTGAAGAAACAAAACCAGGACATTTGAAAAGATAAATGGGCTGAGGCTGGAGAGCTGACCTGGATGTCACCTCACCCTTGCTTACCAAGGTCCATGCTCTTCGAGGCTTTCAAATTAATTGATTCAGGCTGCCTGGCTGGTGTCACAGATCTGAAGTTGATGTGCTGATCTGGAAAATATACTGCTGAATCCACCCCAGAGCTGTGGAAGGAAGCCATATGTTGTATTTAGGTTTAGAATAAAATCTTTTAAAAAATGAGGAAGCAGTTCTCATTTTGAACACAGCCACTCATCACTCTGCACAGCTCCCAACCACATATTTTCAACGAATTCTTAAATCTCAGGTTTCTTTTATAAGATGTAGCAACTCTGTTTTCATGTATTTTGTCACACTGTACAATTTAAATAAAATATTCTCTGGGTAATATCGTGTTTTACTCTTCACTGATTTCTGCTAATTGGGATCCTGCTGTACACTATATAACTTTAAGTGGGTAAAGAGGGCCTGGAAAACACTAGCACTTCAAAAGATGTCACCGAATATTAGCAGAGCCCAAAAGCAGGTTAAGGGATTTCTGTGGACTAAGCTATGCCTATTTTAAAACACAAGTGAAAGGGTTGTATCCTTTAGGGGAAACCATCCTGTTGAATGACTGATGCCTGTAGGAGTTTGGTTTTCTACTTTATTTAGGTCTTTTTTCTAAAACTAATGTTAACACTAAGCAGACAGTCTGCTCATCAAAAGTGCCAAAAGGAAATAATAGGAAAAGCACAGTTGACAATTTAGACACAAGATACATCAAATGCCCATTATAGTTTTCTTAGTACTTGTAGGCAATCTCAAATAACTTTCTTTCTGCTGAATATTTTATTTATTTTGCTTGAGGATAGAGGGTATTACATAAGAGAATTACAGACAATGACTTAGTTCTTGTTTTAGAAATAAATTTATATAATTTTAATAAACTAAATTATAGCCATTTTCTCCCCTTGGCACTCTCACCTGTTTGGAAAGTAAATATGGTGGCTCATCTCATTATAATTGCTATTCTAATCTCAAATATAGTGAAAATCGAAATCATGTATCCTTACAAAATCTAAAGTATTGATGTTGAGTTTTTCAAACAGCTGGAGTTTGATACTATAAACAATAAAACAATAGCAAAAATAACTGTTTTGAATGAAAATCCTTCTAAAATGTACAAGAGAATCTCGACCTGAAATACCAAAATAAGTTTAATCTTTTCTCGAAACTCATCATCCCTCCATATTCAATATTGCTTTCAAGCAATATTAAAATTAGTATGCAGCAATAATAGTATTGCCAAATGAATAAATGAACCTCTCTTTTTATAATGCAGTGGGTAGATTAAGGAAGTACCTGTTTAGCCAGGTTTGGTGGCATGCACCTGTAGTCTCAGTTACTTGGGAGTCTGAGGCTGGAGGATCACTTGAGACTAGGAGTTTGAGGCTGCAGTGAGCTAAGATCGCACCTCTTCCTTCCAGCCTGGGTGACAAAGGTAGACCTCATCTCCTCCACCCTCCCCCAGAAAGGAAGTACCTGTGAACCAGCACAGCACTGTGGTATGTCTGGCCCACTGTAAATCCTAGCTCCAGTACTTACTAGCTGTGTCAACTCAGAGACTTATTGGACCTCTCTGGGCTTCAATTTCCTTATGTATAAAATGAGTAAAATTACACTCTCTACCTCATAAGGTTGTTGAGAGACTAGAATGAGTGAAGATTTATAAAGTAAGGACATTAGGGTCTGGTACAGAATATGTGCTATAGAAGCAGATAAATTAGGTAAGTTAACAAATAAGCAGATCAATAAATTGTCCTACTTTTGCTTCCCAAAACACTATAAATTTCTGAGTTTTTCCCATTACCTGTGCTTTTTACAGTTTCTTTGACATCTCTGTTTTTGTCAGACTCTCAGCAAGTCTGTGACTAGGAGTACTTTTCTCTTTCTGTTTAGAAGGGTGATGTGGTTTGATGGTTAGGAGAGTGGCCCCTGTAGGAAAATGTCAGGGGGAGTGGCCTCAGTTTCCTCATTCATAAAATGGATAAGAATAGAATTTATGACTCTTTAAAATTTTTGTAAGATATGTAAGTTATGTTACATATTGAGAAAAGTACCTAGCACACAGTAAGAGCTTGATCAACCTGAGCTATTAAGAATCCTTTTCTTTATTTCTGTAGGTTAGTGTGGTCTTCGAATGAGGGCCTAAGGCATTTGCCAATGAAAAGATTTCACGTTTTCATAAAAATTTCTCAAGAAGTTTAAATCCTCTCTTTAGGGTTATGTAGCTTTTTGGTTTTTTTTTTCTATTTCTTTCCTGGTGTCTGGGTACATTCTCAATAAACGAAGCCATTGATATATAAAGTGTATTAGATATGGTATCTAGTAATGACAAAATATGCCAATTGTGAACAAAAATCCTGGACCCACTTAGTGTTATTGACACTAGCCTGGCCTAATAGCAATACTTTCATTTTTTCAGCCCATTTTAAAGAAGAATTCTGAGACACTACTGCAAACATGAGCTTTCCCCTGAGTCTTGGTGTTTGGAAGCACTTGCCTTTAAATGTGTTATTCGACCTTTATTTGCACTTAAGTTTTCCATCCTTTGATCTGTTGTGATGATGTGGGTTTAGTGTCAGAAAGACTCATGGCCTTCATAGAATCAAAAAGTTTAAGAGCCAGAAGGGATTAAAGGTCACCTCATCTCTCAGATAAGACCCTGAGGCTCAAAGAGGAGAGTTGGCGTTCCAAGGTCACACAGCTGGCCAGGGGCAAAGCTGGGACCAGAGCCAGAAGCTCTGGCTGAAATGGTGGCCAGCCTGGGACACAGGTTGTTGCTGATCTCGAATCCGCAAAAATCAAGGCTTTCACTTTTAGTGAAGACTTGCTCACCTTTTATTATGTGGCTTACATTTTAGGTTTGCTTTTCGTTTCAATAGAATGGTGTACATCATGCAATAATAGAAAACTAAATCCTCAATCAAAGCAGTGAAAGCCTCCAGGGAGGAGGTGTAGGACCCTCATTAAAACATAGATCAGATTGCATTTAAAGTGCTCTGCTCAAGGCAGACTGAGAATCTACCCAACCGAACAATGTGTTGGTGAACCTGACTCATTGTCTTAGTTTATCCTCTTAAGCCAAGTGTTAATTCACAAATTAGGAATAAGAGCTCAAATTTTCCCAGACTCTTAGGTAGCAATGATCGCAATCCCCATTTAAAAAGTAAGGTGGCAATGACACTCCATGCAGTAACATCAAGCTAGGATCTGTCTAATAAAGTGAACTTTTATACAAATGTTGGCATATAATCAAGAAGGATCAAAGAAATAAAAGGCTGCACTGTACATATGAATGTAACAAATGCTCTTATGTACACATCTGATCATAATGAGATATCTACATATCTATCTATATACACACACATATATGTTACCATCATTTTGATCGTAACCAAGTGTACACTTCGAAAACGTTTCATAAAAGGGCCCCCTTTGCTGCAGTACAAAATGGAAATAAGGCAAAATAAGGCTGGTATCAGATTGATGGATATTAAGGAGGCAAGTGAGTGTAATATAAGTCATAGGATTAGAGCCAACGTGGGCATATAGAGCACCAGAATAATGAGTGAGTACCGTATTGAGTTAGTTCATGTGAAAATATTTTAGACATGTTAAGTTAGACTAGTAAAATGGTTTGTAACTTTATGCTACCTATCTCGAGTGTTTGGATTAAGAGGGTGACACAACGATTAACTATAAAATACGACATTTTAATTTTGAAGGGAGTTAGCATGTGCTCATGGCCGAGTGGGCTGCAGTGAAGGCTGTTGGAAGCTGGAAGTTGACAGCAGGCCAAAGACATGTCTTAGATAAAGGCCGTGTTTTCAGCATGAACAACCAGAGAATCTACCAAATAGAAACGATACTCAACGTCAAATTATGCTGCCTAATGAATAAGTAAGGGTAGCATGAAACATATGCCAGTGTTTGACTATGGTGACAAACCGGGAATGTAAAAGATGTATAAGAGCCAACAATGAATGTTCAAGAACTGTCTGAGGTGAAAAGGTGGGGGATGAAGATTTTGAGGGGCAAGACAAAAACCATGATGTCTGAAGTCTCAGGTGTCCACAGATGGACTTCAACAATAGGCTTCTATGAGAGAGAGTAGTTTCAGGTATGTGCGTGAAGAAACAGACAGAGAGAGAGAGAGAAAGAGAATATGAACATGTGGGGAATAGCCCAATGTTGTCTAAACTGTTAATAATATTCGATATATTCTGTCTGCTGCCGATTTACCTTCAGCTCTGCCTGAGATCAAACAGTAAGTTTATTTCCTTTATATTTATTTCTTAGACCCACATATTATAAACTTTTCTGTGATAATCATTGCATAATAGTAAAAACAGGTTGAGCAATTTCCTGATTTCATTTTGTACAGGCATTAAGTTTGATCAAATTTGTTTTTCTTTCCTCACGCCATAGCAGTTTTCTCTTTTACAAGATTAGCCTCACCCCTCCAACATCCTTTTTTCCTTTGAGAGGGCTTTTACTTTTTTTTTTTTGAAAGGCAGAAGGCAGGAGAGCCTTTCTTGCTCAATCCTCCTGGCTCCCTTCCAGTCCTTCCTCCATCCCAAGTTTCACACATCCAACCCCTGCTGCTGCTGGTCACCTAGGCAACACAGCAGCTGGCAGGATGGTGCAGGTCACACGATCCTAGGAGGGGAGAGTTTCAAGGCTTAAGACTTGTTCCTTCTATTTTTAAAGTATCTCTGCCCTTTCTTCTCCACCCATGCTTCTGATCCCTCCATCCAGGCCCTGCTCTTCTCTTGCTAGTCCCAAGTCGGAGCAGCCTCCTTGTTTATGGTGGCTTCTGCCATTCCCTCCATCCTCCATCACTGAAACTGCTCTGCCTGATAGTGTCATCTCCAGGCTCAAAGTGCTTCAATGCTTCCCCACTGCTCTCTGGAGAAGCATGGCACCCATGGAGCAGGGCAGACAATGCCCTTCCCATTGATTCTTCCCTGAGATACCACAAGCTTTAGCCACACTGAACACACTCAGCATTCTTCTCTCCCATCACCTGGTTTCCTTAACCTAAATTGCCCTTCCCGCCACTTCTCTGTCTAGAGAGCTTTCTTCCGTTTTCCAAGAAACTGCTTACACTACTCTCCTGTGAAAACTTACTTGACAACTCCAGGCAAAGTTAATGGCTTCTTCCTCTAGGCTCCCATTGCATTTTCTATCTAATGCTTAGCTGGCTGCATCCTAATTATCTGTGTGTCTGTCTCTTTAAGAGGACGCTGCATTTCTTGCAGGCAGGGATGCTTTCCAATCCATTTGAGTTCTTTCTATAGTGTCTGGCTCAGAGCTCCAGAAATACTTTTGAATGGATGAGTAAGTGAATGAATGACTTAATAACCAAATACTGCAGAGTGGAAAAGAAGAATGAAGTCTAAGACAATGTCATACTTTTGACTGAAAGGAGATTACTGTCGATGATTAAGAGAGAAGTTCTAATAAAGAAGTGAGAACAGAGGCCTAAAACAGGGGACTAGGAAGGAAGACAGTGAAAAGAAGATGGAAGTTACTAGTTCATACCATGTAATGAAGATTTACAGCAGCGAGGACCAATATAAACTTTTTTCTCTCCCCAATTCACAAAGGAATGGCTTTGCAGAAAAGGGAAGGAAAGAAATCCGTGGAGACTTTGAAGCCAAAAAGACAGTTGCTAAATCCCAGGTGATCTCTGAACCACCTCTCTCCCTTGAAGGTTTCTCATCTGAGTGCTTCTCTCTAGCCTCCCCTGCACAGATGCTTAGTACCTCTGACTGCAATTGCCCTAAAAGGTATCCAAAGAATCCTGGCTTCCAGGGGATATCAAACCTCTTCCATTCACCCAATCCATGTTATACACACAAAAAAACCACAGGTTTCATTCTGTGTATTACCTGCAAAAACCCTGCATTAAGACTGACTATCTACCAAACGAAGTCTGCATACCTTATTCTTGCACTCTGGGCTTTATCATCTGGCTGATCAGCCCCACCTTGTACAAATCAATTTACTCTCCCGTCTCTATGCTGTTTCTTCTGCTGCCCTTCTCTCCCGAAATGCCCTTTCTTCCTGGGCTCATCTCATGTCCACCTGCTATTCATGAGTTAGGGTTCGGCTCAAATGACACTTTTACCACAGCATTTTCCCTGATTCCTTTATCTGGAGGCATTCTCCTCTGCCTCAGATGCTCAGAGCATTTTATCTACACCTTCTGGTAAATATCACTTGGAACCCTTGTGTTCCAGTCGTCCCATGAGTCTACCTGTCAGCCTACCAGCTTCCTGAAGACAGGGTTTATATCTGATTCAGCTTTGCACCATCCCAAACATTTTGCACATATATACAGGATAAACAGTAAGGTAGAACAAATGAAACTATGTTTTAAATGGCTTTTTCTATGCCACCAAACTGTCATTTTCAATTCAGAATCGAGGCAGGCAATGGAAATGAATGGACAAAATTAAATAGGTCCACATTTTCTTTTATGAAACCCCTAGAGATACTGATCTAGAATATTATTATGATTATCAATCTAGTTCACGAAACTGTAGTTAGCAAGATAACTGGCTTCAAAAGTATAAGAATCAGAGATAGCTAAATATAGGTGAGCTTCCACCTAATAGAGTTAGCTATACTCTAAGGCATGCTGCTTTATTTTTAGCAGACTGTATTAAAAAACATAATAGGAATGACACTAGCATTGCTGCAAGAAAAATGAAGAAATTTCACAGGATTATCATGGGACACAGAATGGAATAAAATACACAGTTTCTAACAGCCATAATAAATACAGAAAATAGCAAAGGGACAATTTAATGATTTTTAAAACTCATCAGAAGAACAAAATCTATGAATTCCCTTTGTCAAATAGTATGTATGCTTAGTAAATCTCTCTCATTCTTGTGTGATTCTAAAAATTATTGATTTTTTTAGTTTCTATTACAGAATGGATATAATATTGGGTACCCTCTTCAATATTTTAGATTATATATGGTGTTGCTTTAATTTTTAGATTCCATTAACTTTCTTGGAACATCTATTTTTAAAATACCTCTAGGGTTTGCCAATTACTAATAAAAACCCATAAGCTTCCTATTTTCTCAGTTTTGTTTTATACCTTCCCATGTCACTTTTCTTTGAGCTCCACGGCTCTAGTTTTTAAATTTGTAAATGAAAGTTCAACCATTTTCTTAAATATTTTAATAATTTAAGGTGAATCTTAACAAATACCAGGAAGCAAAATATGCCCAATCTAAGCTATTAGCTATGAGAAACTTTCACTGAAGCTTTCACTGGAAAGGAGTTATAGGTACTATAAGATTTCCATTCCAGAAAGAAGTAGAGTTAAAATAAGTTTGCTGAATAAGGTTGCTGTGTTCTCCCAGAAAAACAATAACAAGGAGCATTTACGATATATCATTTTATCAATACCTGTGGCTGTAATCTTCGAGGCCCAATTCCAGAGCAGAATGTGGTGTTGGAGAAGGTGGAACTTCACTCTCGGCCCATCTGTCATTGGGCAGCAATAGGTCTATAAACAAAGAACAAATGAAGCTGTATAAAGTGGAAGCAGAACCATTCGATGCCTGGTTTGGTTTCAGTATCTCTCTCAGACACAGTTTTAGCCAACACATAAACCAGCCCTGAAATAAATAAGTTCTCACACAGTACTGAAAGATCCTTATGAGAATGAATACTGCTTGTATGAGGAAATCTAAGCCTGCTAATATGTTTTTACACTGGTGACCTGCAGGCAACCCCTAGCAAACCCACTCCACACATCTTGACTACCTTTTCCCACCAACAAAAGGCTGACACATACTCATTACCTGTGATTTGTGGAAGATTAACAAAGTCATCTGTTTTATGCCTTAACATTTTTGTAAACAAGACTTTATAGTGAATACTCTGGATTATATGGCGATTAAAGCATTTGCTTCAGTAGCAAAAACTTCCTTTAAAAAATCATGAGATATAGTATATCTGTTCACCATTCAGACATAGTGGAGGTAAACACACACACACACACACAAACACACACACGTGCACTCTTTTTTTCTATCTGTGCCATAATGGAGACATCTGAGTTTAAGGCCTTATAAGGAAAAGACAGGGGTCTAAATCCTGGTTTTCCCACCTACTAAAAATGTATAGTTTTCCAGTTTGTTCTGTACTACAAGAATAGACATGTATCTCTAATATCACCACAACTGACAAGTAAGGTTGTTGAGATCTTATTGTATAGCAGACATTATATTAAGCCTTGTACATTATTTCATTGAATGCTCATAATTACTAACCATATTCACTAGTGTATGAAAGCATTATATAACATCGTGGTAAAGTGTATGGTTTTTGGAGCAAGATTGCCATGTTTCCAACCCTACTGCTGTGTGAACTTGGCAAATTACTCAACTTCTCCAAGCCTCAGTTTTTAAAGCCATCACAAGTGGCAACAAGAGTACCTTTACTGGAGGAATATGAGAATTAAATTTTATTTATATATATATGTGTGTATATATATATATGTGTGTACATATTTATTATTATTATTATTATTTTTGAGATGGAGTCTCCCTCTGCCACCCAGGCTGGAGTGCAGTGGCACGATCTTGGCTCACTGCAAGCTCTGACTCCCGGGTTCACGCCATCCTCCTGCCTCAGCCTCCCGAATAGCTAGGACTACAGGCGCTCGCCACCACGCCTGGCTAATTTTTTGTGTTTTTAGTAGAGACAGGGTTTCACCGTGTTAGCCAGGATGGTCTTGATCTCCTGACCTCGTGATCCACTCATCTCCGCCTCCCAAAGTGCTGGGATTACAGGCGTGAGCCACCGCGCCCGGCCAAACTAAATTATATTTAAGCAGTGATTTGTAAATGCAAACTGTTAAGTAAACATAGGATTATTATTCCATAGATTGTAAGTTTTACTTGTATCTATTACAGTGACATATTTGATAAGATATGTACCTGATTTGTCCCTGAATGACAGAACAAGAGACAAATCTCTCTACCCTTGAGAACTGCTGTTGGTGATAAAACCTGCTTTGGCTTGTCTACGTGCTGGATATGATGGTTGATTTTATATGTCAACCTGACTGGGCCACAGGGTACCTAGATATTATTCTGGGAGTTTCTGTGAGGGTGTTTTTAAACAAGATTCACATTTAAATAAGTAGACTGTCCCCTCTAATGGGGTGGGCCTTGTCTAATCACATGAAGGCATGAATAGAACAAAAAAGATTGCCTCTCTCCTGAATAAGAGAGAATTCCCCCTGCCTGAGTGACTTTGACATGGGACATTGGCTTTTTTCTATCTTCAGACCCAAACGGAAACATCAGTTCTTCCTGAGTCTCAAGCCCATTTGTCTTCAGACTGAAACCATGCCACCAGCTTTTCTGGTTCTCAGGCCTTCAGACTCAAATCTGCACCATCAACTCTTCTGCCACCCCAGCTTGCTGACTCATCCTGCAGATCCTGGGATGTGCCTGTCTCTATGGCCATGTGAGCCAATTCCTTATCATAAATCTGTTCACACACACACACACACACACACACACACACAACTTGGTTCTGTTTCTCTGCAGAACCCTGATAAATACACAAGGCAAGGACTTGCTCCAAGCTCTGCCCCAGGCACTAGACTGATGGGGAGGTAGTTGTAGCACAGCCGACATGCCCCTGGGGATGAAGCTTGAAGCAGATCTGCTAAGTAGGTGACCAGGGGGAAAGAAGCACAAAGGCAGCGCCTGCACCGTGCCCCTGCACCACCTCCAACCCTAGGGGCCCATTGATTTGTTAGTGGTGGCAGCAGTCAGGCATTCAAGACTTGCTAAGAGAAACAGAACAGAAGGACTGTAATGTAAATTGGGGAAAATGGACATCCTGGGACAACTTCCTTTCTGCTGGCTCTCATCTTCTATCCTCAACCTCTCAGTCCATCTTCCACAGTGATGGTGAACGTATTTGTGATTATGTAACTTGTTGCTCAAAATCACTTCAGCTGCACATTGCCTACGGAATAAAGGTCTATGATCCCGGCAAACAACTTTATCTCCCATTGCCCGTTAGCTTACCATTCCCTGCCAGCACCCCTGGGTGTTCCTGCCTCAGTATCTTTGCTTATGTAACTGCAAAATCTACTCTACCTGTCAAATTCCTATCCTTCTCCCAAGATCCACCCAAATATCACTTTTACTATGAACGCTTTGCTGTTGCCAAGGATCTGTCACTTTTATAACAGTGGCCAAGAAGACCAGTGCCCACTCTATCTGTGTTCTTCCTCTCTTCCTGGGCATACAGCTGGACACCATTGCTAGGGCCTCTTTGCCCCTAGACTAGTTCTTGCAAATGGAATGTGGGCTGCTATGATAAATGTCATTCCCAGTCTCAGGGGTTATGAGAGGGTGCACCTTCCTCACTCTCTCTTCCTTTCCCCAACTATATCACCTGAAAGCCAGGTGACGAGGTGCCCAGCCACCAGTGGAAGGAGCCTAGGTCCTGTAATCACTGCATGGAGCACAGCTGCCAAACCTCATTGTGCAGTGATAGGACCAGGAAATAGACTTTCACTGTCTTTATCTATCCAGTGACACTTTAGGTTGATCTATTACTTAATATTATGTAAAGTAATTCTTGGATAGCATTTATCAAATGCCACTTTTGCAATGAACTATGTATGTATTTATTGTTCTATCAAGCTATTATCTATTTATCTATGTCTATTTCTTTTTCTAGACTGTAGATAACTTTCTCCTTGTGTTCCTCTTTCTCGTTTCTCCATGTCTTCTACAGCCTCTTCTCTGGCTAGTTTTATTACAATCATTAAATTTAATTTTTATTACACTCATGAACCATTTATGGTTCTTTATGTGTTTATGTGTTTTTATGTGTTTTTTTTTTTAAAGTGGTGATCGGTGCAGAGGTAAGTATCTTGTTTGTTGAGGTAAGTATCTTATTTGTTGACTCTATCCTTGTTACTTTTTTTTTTTTTTTTTTTTCCTTTTTTGAGACAGAGTCTCACTCTGTCACTCAGGCTGGAGTGCAGTGGTGCGATCTTGGCTCACTGCAAGCTCTGCCTCCCGGGTTCAAGCCATTCTCCTGTCTCAGCCTCCCGAGTAGCTGGGACTACAGGCACCTGCCACCAAGCCCAGCTAATTTTTTGTATTTTAAGTAGAGAAGGGGTTTCACTGTGTTAGCCAGGATGATCTTGATCTCCTGACCTCGTGATCTGCCTGCCTTGGCCTCCCAAAGTGCTGGGATTACAGGCGTAAGCCACCATGCCCGGCCCCTTGTTACATTTTTTAAACAACATATTCAGATGCTGTAAGGAATTTTTATTTTCTTCTGGGCCCAAACACCTTTGTTAAGCCCTTGTTTCAGTGTAAAAGTCTGGAATTCTTATCTCCTATAATAATATTTCTGGATTTCACTGAGTGTACGAGGTACAGTCTTCTTGATGGTCATTTCATATATATCTATGCCTGTAAATGTTGACACGGCACTCCCTGCAGTCATTACTTCATTGATGGCCAAATGGCTCTTCCTTTTAATTATCATCTTTTGTTGTTATTTGTGTTGTGGGATCTATCCTACCAAGGCCACATCAGAAAAGAATGAGTAAAAGAGATTGTAACTTTAGACAAGAGGTCAGCAAGCTATGGCCCTGGTCCAAAACCAGCTTGCCACCTGCCTTTGCAAATAAAGTTTTACTGAACAGCCATGCCTATTTATTTATGTGTTGTCCATGAGTGTTTCTGCTCTACAATGGCAGAATTGAGTGGTGACAGAGACCTACAGTCCAAAACCTGAAATATTTACTATCTTCCACTTTAAGGACAAAGTTTTTTGACCCCTGCTTCAGACTATTCTTAAGGACAATAATACTACTGCATTCACCACTCCCGATAGTGTATTCCACACAATGGAGGTATCCAATAAACATTAGCCAAATTGAAACGTATAATTCAATCTTGGATAGACATTCCAGACGTAGCGCTTTACATGCTATAGAGGGGTAGATACATGCTGGTCCCCTGAAAGATACACATTAGAAATAATTCTACTACGATGTGTTTCAGAGGACCCCAGGGAATATGGATCCAGAGAGACAGGTCACAGAACCACCACATTTGATTTGAGATGGAGATGAAAGGCCTAACCCAGTGGTGATGCTGGGCAGACTTGGGGGCAGTGGGTGCCTAAGACAGGAGTGCACTTGAGCTGAAAGAGGAGAAGCAGGAGAAGAGCTATATGGGGGAGACAAGTGCAGTGAAATGAGAGGTAATGCTAACCAGAGGCAAACTGCATGAGGCAATTCCTTGGCCCAGGGTAAGATCTGCCAGCAAGATTCCTCAGAAAATACAGTGGTGGTGCATTTCATTACCATTCAAATGCTTAATAGGATTTTATAGGAAGCCCTTGGGACACAGCCTCCATCCCTATTACCATCTTGAAGCACCACATTTATTTCACTATTGGCATTGCTAGCAATTCTTCAGTACAAATGTGAATTTTCTGGTGTTATGATTTCTACAAACATTAGTTCTAAAAATGCCTTTTTTCTGTGTAACAGCTTGACAGGAATAAAAAAAATAAAAACCAAGAACTGTGGGTGGTATGTACTATTATTACAAAAATAAATGGAACATAGAATATCAACATTGGATTTTTAAATATACAAAGGAAAGGAAAAAGGAAAGAAAAAAAAAAGTCAATGTTTTGGCTGTAACAGCTCCTCTCCTCACTAGACATTACATTTTGTCAAGTTAATCTTGTTTTTCTAAAGAAGATCCTTGAAAAAACTGGTAATGGCAATCAACATTCAGGTTTTATAAGCCTTAGTGGCCTGTTACCACCTGACATGGATCTGAAACTCAGGAACTCCCAATAGTTTCCTAAATATAAAATGCCATTAATATTACAAAGAGGTGATGGCCATGATACTCTTTTATAGCATCATGTTTATATACTCTGCTATAATTTTTTGGTCTCTAAATCAATAGGCTTACATAAAAAGTAAGAAAATTTCATCTACTGGCCTCTAACAATGAAAATGTAATGAGTCTGTGTTTTGATAGGCCTAAATTTTATAATCTAGTATGGTAGCACAGATCCACAAAGAAAATATAATACTAGATTTTCTCCTTTTGAAAAAATAATGTTTAATGGAGTCACTTTGGAAGAAAGAGAAACAGGAAACTTGCAGATAGTTAATTTTTATATTTTTTTCACTGATGTAAAAATTGTTCTAGCTAAATCTACGTTCTGGGAAGAAAAGAACAGACAAAATCTCCCAATGGTTGTCTGAGGCCACTTGTGCCCAAAGGACTCTATTTGTACAGAAGATATACAAAGTCTGAACATTCTATTGAAGTTCCAACCCAAATTATTATTGTATTCTATTTTTAGCATGTGCTTGGAATGGATTTTCTTATTTAATTTTTTTTTTCTGGGTGTATCCTTACACAATTAACTACTTCTATGGTTTCATTAGTTTAGCCTTTGCTATTCTTTGCAGAGATATTATTCCATTTATTTAAGTATCTCAATGTCTTCTGAAAATATATCATGTGTCACTTAATGAGGATATATTCTGAGAAAAGCATTGTTAGGCAATTTTGTCCTTGCATCAACATCATAGTGTGCTTACTCAAACCTAGAAGGATTAGCTTACTCTGGTAAGCTCTGTGGTATAGCCTATTGCTCCTAGGCTACAATCCTGTATAGCATTTACTGAATACTATAGGCAATTACAACACGATGGTATTTGTGTATCTAAACAGAAAAGCTACAGTGAAAATACAGTATAAAAGATAAAAATTGGTACACCTGCATAGGACACTTACCATGAATGGAGCTTGCAGGACTGGCAGTTGCTCTGGGTGAGTCAGTGAGTGAGGATGAGTAAATCTGAAGGCCTAAAACACTACTGTACACCACTATAGACATTACAGACACAAGGCACTTAGGCTACACTACATTTCTAAAAAATATTTTCTTTCTTCAATCTCAGTAACTTTGTTACTTTATAAATTTTAATTTAGCTTTTTGAATCTTTTGTAATAACAGCTTAAAACACAAACACATTGTACAGCTGTAGAAACATTTTTTCTTTATATCTTTATTCTATAAGATTTTTCTATTATACTTTTTTTTTTTAACCTTTTAAACTTTTTTGGTAAAACCTGAGACACACACATTAGCCTAGGCCTAGATAGGGTCAGGATCATCAATATCACTGTCTTCCCCCTTCACATCTTATCCCACTGGAAGGTCTTCAGGGGCAATAACAGGCACAGAGCTGTCATTTCCTATGATAACAACACCTTCTTCTGGATACCTCCTAAAGGAACTGCCTGAGGCTGTTTACAGTTACCTTTTTTTAAAAATAAGTAGAAGTGTACTCTAAAATGATGATAAAAATTATAGTATAGCATTAGGAATTTTTCAGCTCCATTATAATCTTACGGGACCACCATGATATATGTGGTCTGTTGTTGACCAAAATGTGATTATGTGGCACATAACTGTATTTTATAGACATTAAAAACGAAACAAAAGGTACTTAGTGTTCATTTAGATGTCACTGGTGTAACTAGGAATTAAACTCTAGACTTAGACACTGGGCCACACGTTGCTAGAGAATTAAATGCCAATCAAGTTATATAAAATCTAGATATTTTAATACAGATGTCCACATTCATGATCATAAGGTAGAAAGAAGACTGTTTTATTTTGCAGAAAACTTGCCATTCCTTTCCCAGGCTCTTTTGCTATTGCAATTTAAGATTTCAGAAGGCAATCTTGTTCTGTCAAGGAAACTTTTAATTTCTTTTTTTTTCTTTGAAACAGTCTCCTTGCTCTGTCGCCCAGGCTGGAGTACAGTGGCACGATCTTGGCTCACTGCAAGCTCTGCCTCCTGGGTTCACACCATTCTCCTGCCTCAGCCTCCCGAGTAGCTGGGACTACAGGTGCCCGCCACCATAATTTCTTTAAGATGAGAAAAGACATACTATTTTTTTTTTTTATCTGTATACTAAGTAAAGTCAGCTTCTTCTTCTTCTTTTTTTTTTACCCCCATAGTAGCTGGGATTACAGGCATGTGCCATCACATCAGACTAATTTTTTTTTTTTTTTTTTAGTACAGATGGGATTTTGCCATGTTGGCCTGGCTGGTCTCGAACTCCCGACCTTAGGTGATCTGCCTGCCTCGGCCTCCCAAAGTGCTGGGATTACAGGCGTGAGCCACTGAGCCCAGTCTAAAGTCAGCTTCTAATGGGCATTCTCAGTAGGTGAAAGGACTCCAATAGTTTCAAGAGACCAATATAAGTCAGACCCATGCTGTGGTTTGGAAGACAAACTAAAGACAGGGAGACGGGAATTGAATCCAGACTGTGCATGTATCAAATATGCATTTGTGAGTAAATTATTTACTCTCTCTGACTTTCTAGATCTTCATTTGTAAAATGAAGATAATATTATCCACTTTGAGTCTGCATGTAAATTGCTCAACACAGTATCTAACAGACAGTAAACACTTAATAAATGATAGCAGCTGTTGCTACTACTCTTGCTAAAATGGAGGAATTCTGTGGAAAAAACAACATCCCATTCTAATGAGACAATTTAATTCTAGAGCCACCTCAGATTTACAAGTATGTTATGATGGAGTAATTTCACAGCTTGGAACTTCTTTCCACATAGTTAAATTATGATAACATCTTAAGTGTTCAAAATATAGGGACTGATTACATAATATATGGTACTTACCTTCAAAAGACACTATGCAACTACTGAATGTGATATTGTAGAAGAATATTCAATGACTAAGAGGCATATAATGTGCTATTAATTTTAAAAAGCAATTTCCTAAACATTACATACATTTTATTATTTCATTTTTTGTATAAAATATTTTCATTAAAAAGTCCTGAAAGATATACATAAAATGTTACTGATTAGGATCTTTGATAGAAGTATAAGTAAAATTAAATTTTCTTTTTATTTCTTTTCTCTAAATTTTCTGCAATGACTATGTATTGCTTTTGTAATAAAAAATTCAAGTTATGAAAGAAAAGAGATACAGGGAGATAAAACAATTTTCTTGGTGACCTGAAGTATATTTTTTAAAAGACAAAGAGGAAAACCCAGATTTTTTTACATCTGGAGTCGGCTAGAAATGGGATCCACATTAGATAATAAGGCAAGACAGTGTAGCAAGACAATAACAAGAACATTCCAACCATCATGAAGTGGTTTCAGGTTAGGATATTCACCCATTTATCATACTCATTAGAATCGAGGATCATCTGTGAATCACGCTATGACCATTTTATGGATTATAAATCCATACATTTTAAAATTTTGGTAGTTATTTATTTATACTTGGTAACTTCCAATATTAGAAGAGCTTTAAAAATAACAGTTTGCCATCTTTGATTCTCCAGTGATCGTTTGTTTTATATATAACCCTCCATGTTTGGGGCAGCAAGCACAGAAAGTGTCATTTAAACTAGAGACATTGCCAGGAATCTGATTCACAAGTTTTGAGTCAGCTCTCCCCCCAACCTCTCAGTGTTTGTGACTCTGAGTAACAAAGTCTGCACTTAGTCTAATTAACTCCCCTTTACTCTTTTTTTTTTTTTTTTTAAGATAAAAAGACACTTTTGTGTTTTCTCACTCCATTTTCAGTGGATAAAATGAATAGACTCTTACCTTTCTGTTTGTCTTGTGGACTGTAAGTGCCAAGTGGATGCAGAGTACTATTATCATTTCGCCTAGAGGTGGTTACAGCATTTTGACAGTTCTCAAAGCATGGCTTGGAAAATGCCCCACACTCTGCAGGATCCTAAGAGATAAAAGTAAGAATTACATTTGCATTTTTTAATATGTTCCAACTTGGTCAGTTGAAGCAAAGTGAAAGAATGATCGCTGTATGAATAGTCTTTCAAGAGTCTATTACACTTAAGTCCTCAACTGTGGAAACTCAAAATGGCCCTATCAGTGAAAACATCTTTGAGTATAAAATAAAAAGTACTGACAATGTGGTGCTAAGGATTAGGAGTGCTGATAGCCAACACAAAAGAGGATTAACTTTATTATTCTCTTTTCCCACTTACAACTGGCTTCTTTCAAATTTTCTTCCATCTGGGAATACAGCTTGTGGCAGTGTCAACACAAGAATACAGTTCATGCCAAGGGTGTTTCTCTGCCAACCAGCTGGTTCCTCTCTCTCTCTGCGCCTAAGTGCATATGCTCTAGGACAAGTCAGAATTCAAGCAGGTTCGCCTCTGAAATGCCACCAGTGTGTCTCTGTGCAGATACTAGGTCTTTGGCCAGGAGCTAAATCAAACCGCTGTGACAACGCCAGACAGCAGTTCTCCTGAGGGTTTCCCCCCCTATATTTCCCCTTCCTATTTTGATTTTTACAGTCTGTAAGCACATTCACAGTTTTCTGAAAACTGCTGTATCCAGAATAAGACCCCTACGATCCATCTTCCACAGGTGCTGAAGAAGGAATTATTGGAGGAGGCTGATTATAGAGAACTCTTAACTATTTTTTTTTTTCAAAAAGTTGGAGCAAAGAGAATTGGGGTTTGCTCTTGTTCGTATTATTTGTCTCAATAACAGATTTTAAGGAGGTAAATGATTTGGAAGCCATCTCATGGCTGTTCCCTTGACCATTTGTGAGAAGAATGTACCACAAACAGCAGCACCCATCTGATTCCCAGAGCTCTTCTGAGAATAGCATTTGGCTAAAAACGAAGCATTGGATTTATATTTTCCTCTTTGGTTATAAAAATTCAGTGTCGAGCTAGTCACACAAAATATCTAAAACATTCCATTTTTGCATTCTTAACAATTAAAATGTTTTCAGCTGCTGAAGGTCCTTTAGCTTTTTGTCAAGGCTTGTAACACTTGTTCCCACACCCAGTGTATTACCCTTTCTTCTGAACTGCTAGTCAAACTGAGCCTGGTATAGGAGGCAAGCTAGTCCTAAATTAAAGCTGGAGCTGCAGCAGGAAAGAGAGCTAGGGCTTGCTTTGCTCAGCCTTGTGCTTTGATTTAACAATAACAACAAGAACAAAAAATTTTTTTCTGCTTCCCCAGCTCTTTGATAAATGACACAATCGATACCCCAACAACTGATCAGTAACCAGCCTAATTAAAGTATTCAGCCTGTAAAATAGAGCCATCGCAGAGCCCTCCATTAGTGTCCCAGCCAATAAAAAATATAATGGATTTTTAAACATATTCTGCTTTTGCCACGATGAGCTGGCAGCAGGGAGGGAAATGTTTTGGGGAAAGGAAAAACAAAATCAGGTCATAACCCATTTTTTAATACCAAGTCTCTAGGCTCAAATAGAATTACAATTGAACCTCAAGCTCATCCTTTGAAAAATATGTTTCTGTTTAAAACGATGTTGATTCAATCAAGGGCTCATTATGTATTCTTCACAAGGTCCTCATCAAAACTGTTTACATATCTTGTACATCTGGGTAATGCGGGAAAAATCCCAACAACTATATATTTTGACTTTTCTTAAGTAGCTTCTTCAATTTTTGAGATATCAATATAATGTTCAAGCAACCATTTTGGTATTCCTGGCAAATCTAACTAATTGATTTGCCTGAATATATCAACAGTGCTGAGACCTTTTTCTAGGTTATGGATGCTTTTTATTGTACTGGAGGGCAAGTGCTGCTCCACCAGAGAATACAGCAAAAACATGAGCACACAAAATATGCACTGACACAGGGAAACATGGATTTGAAGATCAAATAGTTGCAATTTTTTTCAATTTAATAAAGATAAACTGTACATTAGTCTTCTGTATTTATAAGAAATAATGCTCTTTAATCTTCATGGGTACTGCAGAGATGCTCAGTAGCCGAGAGTCAAGTGCCTGCTCATTCCCCATGGAAAGCGTGTAAATATTAGGGAAACTAAAAATGGATCTTGTTTAAATGTCCTCATAGAAATTGCTTTTTGACCCAGTTCTTATTCTTGATCAATTCCTTGGTGATCTACATTAACATGGCACTTCTGATGGCGGGCAACAAATGAGAGTTTCATACTTTCTTCTGATGGAATAACGCCAATCTACCCCAGAGTGTGAGAATTAAAATGAAAATACCTGCAGTAAAGGGGAATGCAAATAGTAAAGTGTGCCAACTCGATGAGCCAAAATATATAACGCCTATCTGCTGTCATCTACTCTTTTAGAACCATAGTCATTTCTTTTTTAACTTTTGCTATCTGCACAGGTATGTTATGCTACAGCAGTTTCTTCCAGACTCTTCTATTAGTTGAGGTATCTTTGTTTAAAAAGTCTTAAGGGAGATCTGATATGCAGATGCACAGAAGGGATGACTCAGGCGTTCGCCGTCCATCCTTTCAACTCTCTCCAATAAACGGGTTCCATGGAGTCCTAGGGCTCTAGAGTAAGAACTATCCTAAACCAGATGGGGCCAATTCTCTCAGGGCAGGAAGTGGCAGATAAGGGTGTTATAACTAGGTACATAAGTAAAGCCCATTAAATATTTATGGAACACTGTCACTTAAGCAGACACAGATGTTGAAAATAAGTTCATTATATTTAGTCTCCAGTAACTGGCCAATTTAAATTTATTTAACATCTACGAGCTTATATAAAGGAGAGTATAAAAGGTATAGTTACTCCTTGCCAGTAGCTGATAATAGAATAAAGATAAGAGCATATAACTTTACTACTCAAGTTTACTCTCTGAAATGAAGTAAGTTTCAGATATGACATTTTCATTCACTCAATATTTATCAAGCATCTACTACATGTGGAAACCAAGGACACATTAAGGTATAAAACAGACAGCAATATCTGTCATCTATGAATACCGAGCACTAAATTATGTATGTACTTACATAGCCAGGAAACAGCAAATCTAGGATTGAAACCCAAGCAATTTGAAACTCCAGAGCTGAAGCTTTTAACTACAATGAGCCCCACTACCATTAACTCTTGATTAACTTGATAAAGCTTTCATTTTTCAATTTTTAAGCTGAACTCTTTATTAAAACTAGTATTTTATATTAGCTTTTTTAATAGTTTTTTAAATTTTGTATATTATTTTATTACACAAACACAATTTGGCCTTAGAGAATATCCTGATATGATAAAATGTGTGATTTGCTGATGTTTTTCTTAACTTTAGTGCTATTAACTTTTTCTTCTTACCTTTTTCTAAAATTATTTTATGAGCATTTAATAATTATTCTTCATATAAGAGAAAATAATGTTTTAGGTATTTTTATGTTTATATGTATAATGTTAGGAATATTATTATTAAAGCTATCATACACTTAGACTCCATGTGTAAGTGAAAATATTCTTGATATTTTAAAAAACTTATAAAATATAATAAAAGATTTCAAAAAACAAGATTCCCATTTATTTAATAACACAAGCAAACAGTTTGTTTAATAAAGCAAATGTTAAATTAGTTAAGTCTCAGGTCTGTATTCTTTATATGCAGATTATGGAAGAGAATACAGAGAGCTGACTGCATTATAATGATCTCCACATTAAACATTGTACACATGTGATTAGACACTTTCTAAGGTATGGACACTGCTAGCATATCAACCAAAAAAATATATAAAGATGTTTATGAACAAGTTCAGAGCTCTTGGAATTTCTGGGGGAAAAAACTAGAAATTACAGACCTGTTACATCTGATAAATGACTTACTTTATATGCACATTTTTACACCTTTCTATTATACCTAAAATATACAACCACCTGTTCCCCACATAAATCCATCAAAGCCCTTCTGGGGCATATTTTCTCAATATGAATCTAGCTGCCATACTAGGAATGGAAGTCTGCATATTCTGGTGGCAATTTGGGCAACGTGCTGAGGAGAATCAAGATTTCCATCACCTCCACTGGTCTCTCTGGCCTCCTCAGAATCACCAACTGGATCATCCCTCGGATGTTTCCCTCCATGGACATTGACCGCCTAAGTGTTTCCATAGCTTCATGGTTGGACTTTCCCAAAAGAGATTCCCCATTAACTGCAATCAGCTGGTCATTCATTCGCAGACGACCATCCTAAGGCAGAAGAAAGAAAAACAGTATTCAACAGAGAAACGTATGGTGATGACATGTGGCGTTTTGGGGAAAAGTTCAAGTTTAAAAATGAAAGAAAGAAAAAAAAAACAACCTAGCTGTTAGAAGTGATTTATTTTCCATGGCAGAAAAAGGCTCTGGAGCTTATCAAATAGTCGCAAATACCAGTGATAATGAATTGTGTGAAAGTATTTTTTAGAAATCTTAGAGTCCTGAGCTGCAATAATTTAGACATTTGTATAATGCCTCTTACCTAAATCTTTGGCAAGCATGCTAATCTGATCTGATTCTGCCATTTGCTCTGGCAGAGACCATGTTGTTGACTCAAGAGAAGGGGGTTTGGAAACCAAAGGAGGTAGTCACAACTCTTGAAAGGAGAATTTGCCTTTTCAGGCACAGAGAGGCATCATGCATAAATGCTGTGTGCTTGACAGCAGTAATGTATCTCCTGATATCATTGCTAGCTCTATTGAACAGTACTAAAAAAAAAAAAAAACCACATAATTTTATCTAACACAACCACAAAGTTGCTCGTCTGCCAAAGAACGCAGAGGTGTGTAGAAAAGGGCCAATTTGCCCTGATATCTTCTGGTGGAAAAGCCTGACAAAAAGAATTGTCAAGGTTTTTTGAAGAGGCTCTGATGAATGAGTACTTTCAACCAGCATCTTCAGGAAGAAATACCACTTACTACAAAGCACAAAGAACTTCGGCATATGAATACTCAGCCCAGACTGTGGTCTCCTTCACTTCTGAGTGAATGAGGCACTGACCATCTCCAGCCAGAAGTCCCTCATAAGCAGAGGCCTACATCAGTGGCTGACACACTGGGATGCCTGCTCTGCCTAGAAAAGAACTTGAAGGGACCACAGTGCATTTCCCCAAAGGCAGCCCGGGAGCAAAGACGCTTGAAATGTTGACAGTCAGACTCGGGGAACATGCTCTCTACTTATTCTACACTCAGGTAGAAAGTTCTTGCTATGAGGCACAGCTGTGATTACGAATGTTATCATGCTGCTGCTGCTGCTGCTGCTAATAAAGTCAACAGAATTAACAGCAGGCATGTAACAGTTTACCCTCACAGAGAATTCTTCCATAAATTACCTTTAGTGATTCTCACAGAACCTAAGAATTTAAGATTTATATTTTCAGAAACATTTTACAGAAAAAGAAACTGAGGCACAAAATGTAACTTGTTCCAGGCCACGAAAGCGAGTCAAAGGTTTCCATGAATCTTGACTCTTTAGTTCTTCCATGACAATTCCCTTTGTTTCTTGTCTCTAGACTACAACTGCACAACACGAAAATAGGGAAAGGAAAATATTAAAGAGTTCTCGTGGTGAGAAGTATCTGGGATTTGTGGTCAAATTAACAGAATGAAACGTAAAAGAAAAAAAAAACGTAAAAGAAAAAAAGAAAAGAAATGAGATAGCCAGACACACACAATGAACAATAGAAACCAACCAGACAGCTTTGGGAGGGAAACTGTGCGGACAGATCGTTAAACTTGGACTAATGCAGTAGCAGATGGCCCGAGGAAGTCCCTCTGCTGATAGCGGAGGAAAGGGAGGGCGTGGTGAGAGCTGCTGTTCCCCAGAGCCAATGCCCTGGTGAAGACACACTGCCCACGCTGCCTGCTGGAGAGGGTGTTAGTCACGTGGGATTGCAGGGGCCGCCCATAGGAGGACACACCCACTCGGGGAAGAAATGGAGATGGCAGGGTAATGGGATCAATAGACAAAGGCGTCAAGTCAGAGATGTAAACCGTTTAAGTGGACTGCCTCCTCAGAGCTTAATGTCCCCTGCCTTCCTCTTGTTTTCCCATTTCACTTAACCTTTACCCTAATTTGAAGCAAGTCTGGAAATGAGATTTACAGGAAAGGCCAAACAAGAAAGAAATCTCTTCATTTCTGTTATCCAATTTTGAATGAGGCACAAAAAAGCACAAGGCTACATGAAATGGGATATGACAGGCTGGGCGCGGTGGCTCACACCTGTAACCCCAGAACTCTGGGAGGCCGAGGTGGGTGGATCCCCTGAGGTCAGGAGTTCGAGACCAGTCTGACCAACATGGAGAAACCCCGTCTCTACTTAAAATATAAAATTAGCCAGGCGCGGTGGTGCATACCTGTAATCCCAGATACTCGGGAGGCCGAGGAAGGAGAATCGCTTGAACCGGGGAGGCAGCAGAGGTTACAGTGAGGCAAGATGGCGCCACTGCACTCCAACCTGGGCAACAATAGCGAAACTCCATCTCCAAAAAAAAAAAAAAAAGGGTGGGGGAAACAACAAAAACACCCTGAATGGTTTCGTTATGGGATGTGAGATACAATTGGAGAAATATTTCTGCTCTATTGTCATATAAGAAAGGAGAACTACTGGGCTGAATCTTGTTACTAAAAATCATTTTAGGATGACTGGAGACTGATGTGTGGTTTTTAAAGAGGAGGAGGAAGCAGAAGAGTTGAATCCAGTTCCTGGTCCTAGTCCTGTTAACAGGAAATGAGGTTAACAGGAAATGTTGAGATTTTGCAGTGCTTTGTCTTGGCAGGACACCTCATCTGCTACGACAGGAAGAAACAAGATAAAGATGGAAGCTTTATGGGAACCTCTAGAGATGGAGGGAAGGAAACATGAGTGAGATCCCACCTGGTAATCTCTTGCGAACCTTTTCTGTGAAGTATGAGACAACGTCAGAGTGAAGAGGTAGACAACAGACAAGAAGATAGGAGAACACTTTTTTGGTAAAATCTATCAACAGTTATTAAGCACAAATTTTTATTTTTATTTTTTTTTTATTTTCAGTTACATTCTAAATCTCAAGCATGCAGAATGACACTGAAGTAGGGCATGTTTCCTGTAACCAAGTCCCAAACAAAAAGACAGTTCAGGTCACCTCATGGCAGCTGAAATTTTTTTTCAAAGACATTCACATTCATCACAAGCATCACCAGAGAGTTGTGGGTGCAATAAAAATCCACACACTCTCACTGCCAGGCTTGGCTGGTCTGTTGTTATTGGTGTGTGCTTTTTCTTTATAAGATAAATGATGTGTAATTTCATTAATGGTGATGCCAGTAAGCACCATGTTGTCCTAACATTTAGAATATAATCACTGAATTTAGAGCTGGAAGGGTCCTTAGAGGTCATCTTGTCCAACCTCTTCCGTTTACAGATGAATAATGTGATGCCCAGAGAGGATGAGAAACCATTTATCGAACACCTATTAGGAAAAGGCACTTCCACAGATATTAGACTTGTTCAGCTAGTTAAGGTCAGAATTGGAACAGAATAGCCCAAGTTCTGAATTCCACAGCGTCCCTATTCACCAAACCATTCTGTATTCTACATAGATGACAATGACAAGTCCCTAAAGGGGTAATGCTTCAAGAAAAAAAAGACTTTCAGAACCAGAGAGGACAATGTGCTACCAGATGTCTCCTGGAAGGGAAGACAATATAAAATCAAGACACACAACAGAAGATATGGAGACAGGAAACTGTGCAGGGGCATGGCAGAGCAACCCAGAGGAGAAAAAAAAAAAAAAAAAAAAAAAGCTGTGTACCTACTTAGCTAACATCCATACATGCACGTCTATGTCCAGTCTTGACCTGAAATGAAGTTGATTCAATGAGGAGCTCATTATTCAAAAACTCATCAAATCTCTCTCAAAATTATGTATGTCCCATTTGCTTTGGAATAATTTGGACAAAGAAAATTAGCTTTTTATGGTTTTTAAAATTAATATTATATTCTAGTAAATATTTAGGCATGAGAATATTAACTTTTGATTGACTTTACATAAATGAATTCAAATATTCAAGGATGTTACTTGGTAATTCTAGGATATTTATTTCATCTGGGTTATGCTTGCAATATTCTCTATCACACACACACACACACACACACACACACACTTTCTCTCTCTCTCTCTCACTCCTTTTTCTCCCTATATTACGCCCATCGGACTCCTAAGCAAAAATACTTCAATTACGTTCCCCGCTTCTGGCATCCCCCCATAACCAACTCCATCCTCAAGCTAGAAAGGAGTAAAGGAAATTCCCAAAGGGAAGGAAAACATATTAAAAAGAATCAGGAGGACAGAGTAAAGACAAAATGTAACTTCTTCAGTGCACTTTAGAATGAAAAAACCTGGTATGAGGTTAGGTCTTCTCCATGTCCTGGCATGGTTTCAATCTCATCAGCTTTAGCTGGTCCTATCACAGTAGGACGCACAGAGGACCAGGAGACAAGACCTTTGAGTATGACATCTCCCTTTTACTGAACACCTAATGTAGGCTAGTCCTTGAGCAAGTCTTTTGCATATATTTGCCCATTCATTTCTTACAGCAACCCTGTGATATAAATGCTACTCTCTGCTATTTAGGAGATGTAAAGATGAAGGCTCAGAGAAATTAAGTGACTTGTCAAAGGGTATGGTCATAGCCAGGTCTCCTCATCTTTAAGGTTAATGACATGAATCCTTTATGCTACACTGCTTCTAAATTCAGACTTCTAGAGATTATTAAAGGCACTATATTAATGATAAAGAGTTTCTACTCTGTGCATCATGCTAAACCCTTTACATTTAGCAGACAATTTACTCCTTATAGAAACCCTGTATACTTGAGATTGCTGCCCCCATTTTATAAAAGAAGAAATTGCAGTCAGAGAGGTTAAATGAATTGTTACAAGTCATGTTTCTAAAAGCAGATGTGAACTAGGTCTGGGTCACTCTGCAGCCCATGTTTTCAAACAATCTGCTAGAGATTCTTAGCCTTTATGGGCTCTTAGACTCCTTTGAGAATCTAATAAAAGCTGCAGATACTCATTTTTAAAAAACAAATATTTACACCAGGGTCTTTCCACAATTGTACATTTAGGCCAGATAATTCTTTGGAGTGAGGGGTCGTTATGTATGCTGTAGGCTACTCCATGTGTCCTCTAAAGCATATTTATGATTGCTGGGGGGTCCAATGACCTTGTAGTTCATCCCCTGTGGTATATTCACTGGTGCCTGGGTACTTCCTCTGCCGTGATTACTGGCAATGCTGTGTGGCTTAATCCACCTGGCTTGGCAAATTTTTTGTTAAACCCTCCCCAACTGCCCTGTTACCTCTAAAATTCTAATGAATATGGAGGAAAAGTAAGAAAGCCAAGGCAAAGAACTGAACTAGCCACTGAAGAATATGAGAGAAGCATGAGAAAGTGGGCTGGCTTTCCCAGGGGTAGCTGGCTGTGGCCCAAGGCCAGTCCACATTAGTCCAGGGTGTTGAGAGGATTAATCATGACCAGATGTTGGCTTCTGCCTCTGCATGCTTTTAACAGGGCCCTTGGTACGGCCTCCTGGGATATTATCAACACCCAGGTCCCAAACCCCAAAGCTTGACTTCAGGTTGCAGAGCAGATGTTCCTTGGAATAGGGCTGGACCCCAGGCAAGATGGCACCTGATTGAGGGAGAGAATTATCCTCAACGAATCCTTCTTAGGGCCCTACAATCACTCTATGACAACATCTGTCTACTGCATTTTTTGGAAAAACAAATCAAACCCCCCAAAAAACCCAAAATCCTAAACTAAGAAAAGAACCTTGTATTCCAGATTGAAATCATTTACCTTCATTTAAAAACAATTGCAATGGAAGGGCAAGAATGAATCAAGATTTTTAAAGTACAGTTGTTAAAACAAAAAAGTTAGTACATGTTTCACATCATTTCAGCTTACGTGAAGAGGTCCATTCTTCCCAAATAAGACCTCTATTTTCCAGGCACAACGGACTGTATTCTGCTGTACATACCTTGGTGACTTTGCCCATATTGTTTCTTCTGCCCAAAATGCCCTTTGCATTCCTGCTCACCTCTTCAAAGTCTACTTACCCCTCACCCCAAGCAAGCCTCAGCAATTGCCTTCCTTTCATAGTTTTCTCCCCAGACAGAATTAAATGCTCCATCATCTCAACACCCACGATACTTCTCACATTTGCCTATCATAGCTCTTATCATATTAGTGTTGTTTATATATTTAATGTACTGTTACTACCTTCCTAGATTATAGAATGGGTAATTTTAAGTATGCTGTGTCTAGTCCACTATATACTGTTGCCTAACTCACTCTAAATGTTCAAGAAGTACTTGCTAAATTAAGTCAGTCAGGTATTTTGGTCCTGGTGTTAAGTTTCATCTACAAATTGTAACTATGAGAGATTCACGAACCTAAGCTGTCTTGAATATGCCAGGGCATATTCAGAGAACCTTCAGAATTCTTTAAAAAAAAAAAAAAGCTTGATTACATTCTGTATACTGGCCCTATCTCTACTTGTTCAGACATTGTAAAATTTAAATTTATGTAATTCAGTTATTGTCTTAAGAACCTCACTCCATTTCTATGTAACAAACCAATGAAGTCCCAGCAGCAAATCACCTGTGGGCATATGAAGCTTTTATTTATTTATTTATTTATTTTGAGACAGAGTCTCTCGCTTTTGTCACTCAGGCTGGAGTGCAGTGGTGTGATCTCAGCTCATTGCAACCTCCGCCTCCCTGGTTCAAGCAATTCTCCTGCCTCAGCCTCCCAGGTAGCTGGGATTACAGGTGTGTACCATCACGCCCGGCTAGTTTTTGTATTTGTAGTAGAGACGGGGTTTCACCATGTTGGTCAGGCTTATTGTAATAAGCCTGACTATAGGAATTAACATATGCATAAACCATTCTGAAATAATGCTTTCAAATGTATTATAAATCTTTTCATTTTAAAATCATTCTGGAAAAATATGGGGCATAAACAGATATACTGCAACTTATGGCCTTTACTACGGCCACATTGAATCTTATAATTTCTTCTGCAAGAAAGTTTGAGGAATACTGACTTCAAAGCATCAGAAATATTCTCTGGTGTACTAAATAGTAATAACATTCTGTGCTTGTTTTATACTTTTTTCTTTCCTGTCATTCCAGTTTCTTCTCTGTCCTTTCCTCTCTCCTTCCTGATTTTCTGCTCTTAACTTACTTTAGCCCAGAAAACCAGATTAAAAAGAAGCTTGTTAAACCATATATATCATATATGAATTAAGAATAATTTGCATGAATGCCTAACTAGGTTAGAATTTCGGAAGCCATTTCAACATACTTATCTTATTGATTTACTTCTTGGTGGTGGTTTTTATGCACTTGGCACTTGCTTTTACTGAGATTGCTTAAAACCAATCACTATAAAAATGGGTACAACCAGAATGCTAGAACAAAAACATGTGTGTATATGTATGCAGAGTTCATACTGTGGTCAGAGTTTTATTTGAGCATTCTGGTTTGTGTCCATTTTCCTAGTGACTGGTCTTACGTGTGTGTGTGTGTGTGTGTGTGTGTGTGTACACATATATGGCCTATAGGTACCCATAATGAAGACGAATATAGCTTTTCAGGGGAAAGTTATTATTTTCAGAGCCAAAGCATCATTACCAAGCTATATCAACTTTTGTAGATTATAATTTCCTTTTTCATTAGGAATATCAACTCTTAAATTTTTTTCAAGCCCACTGAGACAATCATGGAGTCCAAAATACACATCAAAATGTTGTAGCATTCCAAAATTTTATTCATTATAGTGTACATGTAAATTTATTTCCTGTTTGCATTTCCATTCATGAAATAAAAATGCAAAAGTGATAAAGATCAGCAAGAAAAAACAATGATAGATGCTGGAATTATGGGATTTTTTTAAAAAAGAGATGGGGTCTCGCTGTGTTGCCCAGGCTAGAGCACAGTGACTATTCACAGGCACGATTATACTACATTACAGTCTGGAACTCCCGAGCTCAAGTGATCCTCCTGCTTAGTTGAAAATACAAGTGCCCATTACTGTGCCAGCTACTTTGAGATTTTAAAAGTAATGTTATATTACATTTTAATAAAGTAGTTACTACTGTAGAAAATTCATAAATAAGCCTGACTATATGAATTAACATATGCTAACATTTTCAGATTTTTTTAAAACAGAAAATTAGCTAAAATGTATTTTTCCTGTGCTTAAATTAATAACTTCCTTTTTAAGGTCAAATTCTTATTGGATATATAGTGATTATGAATTTATGTATATTTCCAGGCAAAGTTCCTGCTTTTAAAGTCCTTAAAATGTATCACGTCTTTGTGGTTAGAAATAAAATGTTAGTGTTTGGCTTCTTACATTTGAGGATTTTCAATAGCACTTTGACATACTCACATTATCTGGTCCTTTTGCCAGAGGTAAAAGCTTAGAAGTCACTAACTACCAGTAAGGATCCTCAAGGTTCTCCCACCAGTAGAAAACATTATAAATTTTAAGAAAAATGGCCAGTTGAAGAAATCATTTAACATTAGTTTTCCTTAAGAAGCTGTCCCTTTTATCTTCCTTTGAATTCATTAATTACAGATCTATCACATGATTTATAGATACCGGCAGAGATGGGGGGTGGAAATTAGTCACGCTGGGAGCTCCTACTGGAGTTAAGTAGTTTGGATGCTGTTAAATGTCCCACATGACAATGAGACATGGAGATTCAGGATCAAGCGTCATGTTTCTGGATATTCTAGAGCTGTGCATTTTCTCTCCAAAAGTTTAGAGTTTAGTCATTTAAAAATATCATGATTGCTTGTATTAGTCCAAATTCTTTCTTTTGCCCATTACTAAACAGTGCAGATTATGAAATCCTGCATCTTTCAGAAGGAGAATCCCAAATTTCCTAAGCACACAGGAATCAAATTACTTCAATTATGTCTATTTCGTATTCTGAGTGCATACATTTACAATTAGCCATGTCAGGCATTTTTCTTTCACTTAATTTCATCATCATCAAGAGCATTTATTAAGCACAAACCTGGCTAATTAATTTTCTAGAGAATAACTGATAGTCTTAAATGTATTCTCTCTATTTAGCAGCCCCTAAACAATCTACCTGATATATGACATTTTTCCTTTAGCAAAAATTCCTTTAAATTTGAATTTTTACCTTATTATTTCAAAGTTCCAATAGGAGACATACCACTCCCAAAGTCAGCATACTGAAGTCAAAAACACCATTCAGAACTGGTACAACAGACTCCATGGGACTTTTATTCTCACTACAAGTGTGTTATTACAAAATCTTACCTAACTTTAAAAAAAAACACTATTCTATTTATGTATACATTTTTAAAGTAATTCTTTAGGGTAGCAAAACAAGCAACTTAAGGAAGTATAATCAATAGATGTAAAAATTTTTACTAAAAAATTTCAGTTAATATGGTACATGAAAAGCAAAGCAAAGAAAAACCACTGATCTCAAAATGAATTTAAAATGTTTAGCAAATGAACATAAAAATATCTAACATCTTCAGACTGATCATTGAGACTTTATTTGTGCCTTCCTGGATAAAATAAAAAGCAAATTTTGATGTGGATTTAGGGAAATTTTGATGTGGATTTAGGGAAAGGTATTTTTTCTAACTGCAACAAAGATGATACTTCTTTTTACTTAACAGCAACAGCACTACCACATTCACTTTAAATTCCAACCACAAAAGCAAAATTTTAGAAAATCATTCTCATGGACGTCATGACTTCATTCTGCTCATAATTCTTTCAGAAGCAGTTGACGTATATGTTTGTATTTAGTACATTTTAGTTCTAGAAGCAATTACACCGTATGTCAGGGGCAAACGCCCAGGAAGAAAGACAGAAACTAAATGAAATCACGAACATGTAATGCATGCTAGTGCTTAGGCACATTGGCATGAATACTCTAAGAAGCAATATTTTGCTGTTATGGTCAATGGCCACATAGTACACTAAGAGGCAAAGCTACAAGTTATGCTTCAGAGGGGCCTATGAAGAGCTCCGTATGACAAATCAGCCTGTAATCAAAAGTGGTACAGCCTGATGCACGCACAGAAGAGTTTCTGGGCTTTATTTCTTAATGTACAGACTTGAAGTTAAATATCAAGTTGAGATTAAGCATTTGGATAGTTCTGAGCAGGGTACAATTATTGTTCTGCTGGTTTTTAGAATGAGTCAGGGACTCACTTCCAAGAGGGCGTCCTAAAGTAGCTGGCTGCTCTTGTTTCCAAACAGAGATTAACATCCTCTATTAGAAATAATTCAAACAAGAGATGACATGATAGAAAGCAGTAGACTGAGAGTTAAGGAAAACAAAACAAAACAAAACAAAACAAAGCAATGCCCTCAATTAAAGTTATTCAGGGGTTTTACATCTGGCAAGAAGTAGCCTATCTTTGTTTATACCAATGGAAGCCCCCAGGAGAATCCAGCACACAGAATGCACAGGAAGAATTTGGTCATATCTTTCAAAGTAGTTTATTTTCAAAAAATCCACCTTCCCTAAAGGGAAAAACACCTTGAGAACTAATTAGTGGTATGAAGGGCCAGGAGAAAAAGATTGTGCTCTGGTTGAAAGATTATTTTGTTGATTCCAGGTAAAAACCTAGGGCCAAATGCTGAGACAAAGGTGTTCCCAGTGCTTATCTCTCCTCTGCCCCAGGGACACTGTAGTCTGTTAAATTTGTATCCTCTCAACAGGGACAGGAACAAAGTCTCAAAACAATTTTCCTAAGACAGAATCCTGAATCATAGAATGGGTGGCAATTTTCCGAGGAGTAACAATGGATTACTGGAACAACAGTAGGAGAATGGAAAAATACTTTTTTTTTCCTGGTTAATCAGATTTTTTGTGAACAAATCTCAGGCCTCTACCCTTTACACTGCAAAAGGTAAACAAGACAAATGGATACTAAACATTCACAAGAAGGCTAAGTTCATGATTGATGCCTCTTACTGTTTAAGATCAGCTATAAATATGCTGTCCAGTGGTTTTTAATGGTGTGATTGTCTGACTCAGCAGACCAGTGTCAGGAAAGAAATTTACATAAATGGAAAGTGAAATCTTTCTGCAAGAAAGAGGACTGTTAGAAACTGCTTAGGTAAGGAGATGCTCACTTACACAAACATGGATATACATATTAAACCTGCTCACCAGTATCTGCTTGAGCTTAAGTTATTGCCCATAAAAAAGCTAAGATGTTTGCTTTTAATTTCCAAAAAGTCATCTCAGTTTCAATTTTACTTGGAATAAATTCTGCAAATAGAGCTGTCATTAGGAATAAGAAGAATAATTTCAAGCTGGTATCCACAAACATGACCAAGAACTCATCCTCAAACCTAGCACATATTTAGATGGCTTGGCTAAGGATGATAGCACCATACAAGACACCTCCAGGCGAATGGGCCCTGCTCTCTAGGAACATGAATGGATCATATGGAAGAGCTTCATTTCAGTGCAGCATAACACAGGCTCTGGAGTCAGACTGCCTGGATTCAAATCTTAAAGTAATTCCTGGCTATCTGACCACAGGAAAGGCACTAAAGGCTCTAATCTGTAATTTCCACTTTGATAAAATGGACTGAAAATAACCCAATGTAAATGTGAATAAAGTTAGATAATCCATATAAAACACCTATCCTAGTGTCCAGCATATACTAAGCACAATAAATGTTGTTGTTATTACTACTATTTTGCTTTTGCTCCTGCTTATGTATTTCTGAGCCAGTTTTATAGATGGAGTGATGGGACTCAATTCTTTACCCTTCTCTGTATCTACATCTTTGCCATAACTTCATTGTGGGTGGAGTGTGTTTTCTACTGCTCAACCTTGGACTCAGCCATATGACTTGCTGTGACCAGTGGCCTATGTGTGGGGTGACAGTGTGCTAGTTTGGAGCCCACGGATTCACCCACTGCCACTGGCACTCTGACAGCTTGAGGCACGAGAGGGACATGCGCCAGCTAGCCTGCTGATACAAGGAGCAGGAGAAAGAAGTGGAGCACACTCAGATCTGCAGAGTTACAGTGGGATCAAGAGACACCAGCCTGAATCAGAATCCTACCCACACCCCAACACCCCAGCTCCCCTGCACAGAGCTATGAGAAAAATACAGGCTTATTGATGTATATTACTAAAAATTATGACTATTTATTATGCGACAAAAGCTAACCAAACCAAGGAGTAAACTGAAGAGGTGTCTATCCAAAGTACATTTATTTCCCAGTGAAAAAGGCATTATCTCCACATCTAGTCTGAAACAAAAGTGGAAGGGTAAGTGAGAAGACAGTTGCTTCAACAAAGCCAGAATTCTAGGTGCAGGGGGGCTCTGTAGAGTGTAATGGGGCCTTCTTGGCTTTGCTGTGGGAGAGGATAGACATTATTCATATCAAGATTATTTTCAGATGGCTAATATTTATCAGCAGCTGGTGACAGGCACTGTGCTAAGCACTTGACACATATTGTCTCTTTTAGTCTTAACAGCAGCATGAGGAACCAGGCACTGCTAATTTCACAAATGAGGAAACTGAGGCATGTCAAGGCTGAGCAGCTTACCTACATTCAGAGAGAGAGAGTAGGTAAGGCAGAATTCAAACTCAAAAAGTCTCCTTGCACGGTGTGAGATAATAATGAGGGTGGCAAGAGGTGCAAACGTGTATCCTTCCTCTATCATCACTTTACTGTTTTCATCACATTGTGGGATTTAATCCTAGAAGCCTATGAAGTAGGTATTATTTATTATCACCATTCTACCGGTGAGGAAATGGGAGACAGCTGGTCAAGACCCTTGCCTACATTTCCATACAGCTAGCAAGGACTGAACTGGACTTGAACACCGGCCATCTGGCTAACCAGTACAATATGCTCACCTCAACGTGAAGGGACTGAAGCATGATCTTCCTTCTTTTTCTGGAAACCTATAAGCTTCTCTAAGTATTCAAAAGGAAATATGCATTCTGGGCACCATGGTTTTCTTCAAGTGTATAAAATGTGATAAATGGCCTTTAATTTATACTACAGTCACTCTCAGGCTCCACTGAGCTTTCATTCTTGAAAGTACAACTGTATTATTTGCTGCCTTTATGTTTACTTGTTTTTAGTTTTGTTTTTCTGATTGTGTACTTTTAGGCTCAACTCTGTCAGTTTACAAATCCAGAGGAATCCAAATGCAGTAATAAAAAGTATGCAAAAAAGAATGTGAATCCTTTCAAAAAACCAGCTCCTGGATTCATTAATTTTTTGAAGGTTTTTTTTTGTCTCTATTTCCTTCAGTTCTGCTCTGATTTTAGTTATTTCTTGCCTTCTGCTAGCTTTCGAATGTGTTTGCTCTTGCTTTTCTAGTTATTTTAATTGTGATGTTAGGGTGTCAATTTTGGATCTTTCCTGCTTTCTCTTGTGGGCATTTAGTGCTATAAATTTCCCTCTACACACTGCTTTGAATGTGTCCCAGAGATTCTGGTACGTTGTGTCTTTGTTCTCGTTGGTTTCAAAGAACATCTTTATTTCTGCCTTCATTTCGTTATGTACCCAGCAGTCATTCAGGAGCAGGTTGTTCAGTTTCCATGTAGTTGAGTGGTTTTGAGTGAGTTTCTTAATCCTGAGTTCTAGTTTGATTGCACTGTGGTCTGAGAGACAGTTTGTTATAATTTCTGTCTTTTACATTTGCTGAGGAGAGCTTTACTTCCAACTATGTGGTCAATTTTGGAATAGGTGTGGTGTGGTGCTGAAAAAAATGTATATTCTGTTGATTTGGGGTGGAAAGGATCAACAAAATTGATAGACCTCTAGCAAGACTAACAAAGAAAAAAAGAGAGAAGAATCAAATAGATGCAATAAAAAATGATAAAGGGGATATCATCACCGATCCCACAGAAATACAAACTACCATCAGAGAATACTACAAACACTTCTATGCAAATAAACTAGAAAATCTAGAAGAAATGGATAAATTCCTCAACACATACACTCTCCCAAGACTAAACCAGGAAGAAGTGGAATCTCTGAATAGACCAATAACAGGAGCTGAAATTGTGGCAATAATCAATAGCTTACCAACCAAAAAGAGTCCAGGACCAGATGGATTCACAGCCGAATGCTACCAGAGGTACAAGGAGCAACTGGTACCATTCCTTCTGAAACTATTCCAATCAATAGAAAAAGAGGGAATCCTCCCTAACTCATTTTATGAGTCCAGCATCATCCTGATACCAAAGCCGGGCAGAGACACAACCAAAAAAAGAGAATTTTAGACCAATATCCTTGATGAACATTGATGCAAAAATCCTCAATAAAATACTGGCAAACCAAATCCAGCAGCACATCAAAAAGCTTATCCACCATGATCAAGTGGGCTTCATCCCTGGGATGCAAGGCTGGTTCAATATAAGCAAATCAATAAATGTAATCCAGCATATAAACAGAACCAAAGACAAAAACCACATGATTATCTCAATAGATGCAGAAAAGGCCTTTGACAAAATTCAACAACCCTTCATGCTAAAAACTCTCAATAAATTAGGTATTGATGGGACGTATCTCAAAATAATAAGAGCTATCTATGACAAACCCACAGCCAATATCATACCGAATGGGCAAAAACTGGAAGCATTCTCTTTGAAAACTGGCACAAGACAGGCATGCTCTCTCTCACCACTCCTATTCAACATAGTGTTGGAAGTTCTGGCCAGGGCAATTAGGCAGGAGAAGAAAATAAAGGGTATTCAATTAGGAAAAGAGGAAGTCAACTTGTCCCTGTTTGCAGATGACATGATTGTATATCTAGAAAACCCCATTGTCTCAGCCCAAAATCTCCTTAAGCTGATAAGCAGCTTCAGCAAAGTCTCAGGAGACAAAATCAATGTACAAAAATCACAAGCATTCTTATACACCAATAACAGGCAAACAGAGAGCCAAATCATGAGTGAACTCCCATTCACAACTGCTTCAAAGAGAATAAAATACTTAGGAATCCAACTTACAAGGGACGTGAAGGACCTCTTCAAGGAGAACTATAAACCACTGCTCAATGAAATAAAAGAGGATACAAACAAATGGAAGAACATTCCATGCTCATGGGTAGGAAGAATCAATATCATGAAAATGGCCATACTGCCAAAGGTAATTTATAGATTCAATGCCATCCCTATCAAGCTACCAATGACTTTCTTCACACAATTGTAAAAAACTACTTTAAAGTTCATATGGAACCAAAAAAGAGCCCGCATCGCCAAGTCAATCCTAAGCCAAAAGAACAAAGCTGGAGGCATCATGCTACCTGACTTCAAACTATACTACAAGGCTACAGTAACCAAAACAGCATGGTACTGGTACCAAAACAGAGATATAGATCAATGGAACAGAACAGAGCCCTCAGAAATAACGCCACATATCTACAACTATCTGATCTTTGACAAACCTGACAAAAACAAGAAATGGGGAAAGGATTCCCTATTTAATAAATGGTGCTGGGAAAACTGGCTAGCCATATTTAGAAAGCTGAAACTGGATCCCTTCCTTACACCTTATACAAAAATTAATTCAAGATGGATTAAAGACTTAAACGTTAGACCTAAAACCATAAAAACCCTAGAAGAAAACCTAGGCATTACCATTCAGGACATAGGTATGGGCAAGGACTTCATGTCTAAAACACCAAAAGCAATGGCAACAAAAGCCAAAATAGACAAATGGGATCTAATTAAACTCAAGAGCTTCTGCACAGCAAAAGAAACTACCATCAGAGTGAACAGGCAACCTACAAAATGGGAGAAAATTTCTGCAACCTACTCATCTGACAAAGGGCTAATATCCAGAATCTACAATGAACTCAAACAAATTGACAAGAAAAAAACAAACAACCCCATCAAAAAGTGGGCAAAGGATATGAACAGACACTTCTCAAAAGAAGACATTTATGCAGCCAACAGACACATGAAAAAATGCTCATCATCACTGGCCATCAGAGAAATGCAAATCAAAACCACAATGAGATACCATCTCACACCAGTTAGAATTGTGATCATTACGAAGTCAGGAAACAAGAGGTGCTGGAGAGGATGTGGAGAAATAGGAACACTTTTACACTGTTGGTGGGACTGTAAACTAGTTCAACCATTGTGGAAGTCAGTGTGGCGATTCCTCGGGGATCCAGAACTAGAAATACCATTTGACCCAGCCATCCCATTACTGGGTATATACCCAAAAGATTATACCCATGCTGCTATAAAGACACATGCACACGTATGTTTATTGCGGCACTATTCACAATAGCAAAGACCTGGAACCAACCCAAATATCCATCAATGATAGACTGGATTAAGAAAATGTGGCCTATATACACCATGGAATACTATGCAGCCATAAAAAATGATGAGTTCGTGTTCTTTGTAGGGACATGGATGAAATTGGAAATCATCATTCTCAGTAAACTATCGCAAGGACAAAAAACCAAACACCACATGTTCTCACTCACAGATGGGAATTGAACAATGAGAACACATGGACACAGGAAGGGGAACATCACACTCTGGGGACAGTTGTGGGGTGGGGGGAGGGGGGAGGGATAGCATTAGGAGATACACCTAATGCTAAATGGCGAGTTAATGGGTGCAGCACACCAGCATGGCACATGTATACATATGTAACTAACCTGCACATTGTGCACATGTACCCTAAAACTTAAAGTATTGAAAAAAAAAAAAAAAGAATGTGAATCATGTTGGGTTTTTAGAGGTGACTCTAAGAAGTAAAAATAACCAGTTAAGGTACAAAAACAGCAGCCAGTTATTCCCCAGATCTGTTCACACATACATTTTTTGTATCTGGTGGGAAAGCCTCAGTGGCCTCAAGTCTTCAGACACTTTCTCCATTCAGTCTCTAAGTACAACAGTCACATCTCCAAGTGCCTTCTCAAAGGATGTACAAATGTCATTCCTACCCACCTTAAAAGCAGCGCCTCCATGAATGATGGATTTGATAAAAATCCCCAAGTCTGTTCCAGTTTCTCTGGATTTGTTCCCTTTTAAGCTCACCCCGAGGCCAGCAGAACCTGAATCATTCAGGGGGATCTCAAAGGTGAGCTGCTCGCTTGTCTCCAGGGAGAGTGCACAGCAGTCAGGTTCTCCTTTCTGTTCAGGGAATACACATGAAAAGAGTGAAGAGAAGAAAGCAGATTAATATTTCACTCTCTCAGATGACCAGACACAGATGCAATCAGTAGGACAGGATGACTGGACCTCTAACAGCTGTAATCGGCTCCTGGCAGGCAAAGGCTGGGTTTCGCTCTCCACAAGGAGCCACGGTCACATCCATGGAGCAGGGGAAGAGGTTATGGGGAATAATATTTGGTAATGGTCAATAGAGAGGATCGTTTGGCAAGTCAGAGTGATGCAATCTGAAACACCTCGCAAGCCTTTGGAAATTTACTAAGATATTCTCCATAATAAAAAAGGCTGGACATCAGACTTAGGGTACTCTGGGTATCAGAAGAGATCTTAGAGATAATGGAGTCTTAACATCTTCACTTTACAGATGAAGAAACAGAGCTTAGTGTAGAAACGTCTTAAAATTTCAGGAAAATATTGGGCATATATAATTTAAAACATATCATTTACTATGGAAACAACTCTATTGGTAAAGTTTGTTAATAAGACACAGAGTAAAAATGAGATGTTATTTTAAAGTTAGAGAAAAATGATTTATAATGGATATCATCAAATGAGATTTCACTTTGTCAAAACTCATGCTTTCAGCCTGCATCTTCGGGTAGGATAACTCACTGCCATTAAACTTTTAAACCTAAACAAAAATGATTACGCACAACAAATATTCATGGCATATTTGACAAATGACACCTAGCCGCAAGCATACTGGTCTCAAAAAACACAGAGTATGGTGGCAAAAGGCGTATTTAGGGTTCCGGTCTCCAGAGAGAAGTATGTGGTTAATCATATTTTGTCCCTAGTGTTTTCAAATATACAGCAGTGGGAACAGACAAGTGCTGTCCACATGAGGATCTTTGTGGGTCTCCCTTCTGCATTCCTCTCAAGCTTGTAGAAGTGTGAAACTGCCACAGTGTTCAAATGAAAAATCTGACAATGAGATACCCCTGGAAATGATCAACTCATTCTAGGTCGGTAGTTCCTTCCTCTCTATAATTATATCTAGAGACTCTCATCTTAAGGTCACATTGAAGGGACTCTTATGTAAAATTACATATTTAAAAAATTACTATGAATGTCTGAATGTCAGTCACATATAACTATAAAATCAGAAGTAGCATAGAACCCATAATTAAAACAGCATTAAGAGGTCGGATCACAGCCAGATCCACTGACGTGGCATTTTCAACCCCTCCCCAAATAGAGAAAATCCACATCTAACTTTTAAAGAAATAGTTCTTTCATTTAATTTTCTTATAAGTGAAGTTGTCTGTGAAGATTTTGACAATATGTTGTTCAAAGAAATGAAACTTTATGGCTTAATAAATCTATTACAAGTTAGCTTTTTTAACTAACTCATTATATTATTACCTAAAAAATAAATCCCATTATTTGATTCAAACTAGCTGTCTTTTTTTCCATTGGAATGCCAGAGTTTAGTACTAAATGTAAACTATTAGCCTTCATCTTTGTCTTTCAAAATGCCCAATTTAGAATCCATAACATTTCACAACCATTTATGTTTCCAGGCCTCTCTGGGATTTGCTTAACTTCAGTCTAATAAAGTTCCACTGAATTAAAGTGCAAATTAAAGAAAAACCATCCTACTGTAAGTTTGTGAACACCATTCCAAGATAAAAACCAGAAAGGTTCTCTGGCTTTTGTGTATCAGAGACAAAGAGACAAGAACTAATTTTGCTTTAGTAATACCTTCAGAGAACTTCATTTTATGATTAAATCATTCCTCCTTTGGCAATTATATTTAATTCTTGGTAAGACTGACAACCACTGTTCGCACTAACACCTATCATTTATTATTTAAGTGGTAGAAGCAAAATAGAAATCAGGTCACATTATCGTTATCTTTTCTCTTGAAAATTTTTTTTAAGTCTCTGACATCTGAGATTCAAAAATACAACAGAAACAATACACTAGAGGCTAACAATGATTGACTACTTCATTTCTGAGTACTTTACACATATTAATACACTTATGCTTCACAACAAACCTGTGAGGTTTATTCTCATGTCCATTTCACAGATGAAGAGACTGAGGTGCACAGCAAATAAACACCATGCTTACAGTCCAGAAAACTTGGAATGTGGAAGCTTTGTGGGGCTCAAGCACAGTGTGGTTCCTGTGTCAGACTCTCTCTTTTTTTTTTTATCTTTTCCTCTAGTGAATACTTCGAGTGGTCTGCTACATTTTCATGTTTGACATTCAATATCCATTTTCAACAAAAGTATACCATTTTAAGGTGACACATTTTCTATAGATAAACTATGATGTGGAAAGTGTTTTATTATTTTTTCTTTATAAATGTATATTTTAATTGACAAATCAAAATTTTTTTTATTTTTATTTTTTTTAAAGTTTACTCTGTGGTTTATTCTAAACAAATTCAATTTAGCATCCAGGTATTACTGCTCCACCGGCCAACTGAAGTACTTATTTTTAAAAGTACTTATTTTTAAACACTTAAATCCATTTTGGTTTATTATGTCAATGTATATTTTGAAGCATGCACAGCTCTGCGAAAGCCTGTTGACATTTCTTAAAGGAGTCTGGGAAAGGACTCAGCTACAGAGGTGCGGCCCCTATTTGCAGAGAGCATGGATCTACACTGCAGACAGCTCATGGCATAGTCTGAAACTGTCCCTCCTAAAAGGGGCTGAATTCAGGCCCCAGTGGGGTAAATGTGTCAACCAACCAATAAGTTGTTTTTCAGTTAGTACAAACAAAATTCAAGAACTAGCATCTGTGTGGGTAAGTGAGCTCACATTCTGAAATAAGAATAACTTAAATTTGTTTTTTTGAAATGAAATTTATTATTATTATACTTTAAGTTCTAGGGTACATGTGCACAATGTGCAGGTTTGTTACATATGTATACATGTGCCATGCTGGTGTGCTGCACCCATTAACTCATCATTTACATTAGGTATTTCTCCTAATGCTATCCCTCCCCCAGAACCCCACCCCACAACAGGCCCTGGTGTGTGAAGTTCCCCATCCTGTGTCCAAGTGTTTTTGTTGTTCAATTCCCACCTTTGAGTGAGAACATGCGGTGTTTGGTTTTCTGTCCGTGCAATAGTTTGCGCAGAATGATGGTTTCCAGCTTCATCCATGTTCCTACAAAGGACATGAACTCATCCTTTTTTATGGCTGCATAGTATTCCATGGTGTATATGTGCCACATTTTCTTAATCCAGTCTATCATTGATGGACATTTGGGTTGGTTCCAAGCCTTTGCTATTGTGCATAGTGCCGCAATAAACATATGTGTGCATGTGTCTTTATAGCAGCATGATTTATAATCCTTTGGGTATATACCCAGTAATAGGATTGCTGGGTCAAAAGGTATTTCTAGTTCTAGATCCTTGAGGAATCGTCACACTGTCTTCCACAATCGTTGAACTAGTTTACAGTCCCATCAACAGTGTAAAAGTGTCCTTATTTCTCCACATCCTCTCCAGCACCTGTTGTTTCCTGACTTTGTAATGATCACAATTCTAACTGGTGTGAGATGGTATCTCATTGTGGTTTTGATTTGCATTTCTCTGATGGCCAGTGATGATAAGCATTTTTTCATGTGTCTGTTGGCTGCATAAATGTCTTCTTTTGAGAAGTATCTGTTCATATCCTTTGCCCACTTTTTGATGGGGTTGTTTGATTTTTTCTTGTAAATTAGTTTAAGTTCTTTGTAGATTCTGGATATTAGCCCTTTGTCAGATAGGTAGATTGCAAAAATTTTCTCCTAGAGTGAACAGGTTGCCTGTTCACTCTGACGGTAGTTTCTTTTGCTGTGCAGAAGCTTTCTGGTTTAATTAGATCCCATTTGTCTATTTTGGCTTTTGTTGCCATTGCTTTTGGTGTTTTAGACATGAAGTCCTTGCCCATGCCTCTGTCCTGAATGGTATTGCCTAGGTTTTCTTCTAGGGTTTTTATGGTTTTAGGTCTAACATTTAAGTCTTTAATCCATCATGAATTAATTTTTGAATAAAGTATAAGGAAGGGATCCAGTTTCAGCTTTCTACATATGGCTAGCCAGTTTTCCCAGCACCATTTATTAAACACGGAATCCTTTCCCCATTTCTTGTTTTTGTCAGGTTTGTCAAAGATCAGATGGTTATAGATGTGTGGTATTATTTCTGAGGACTCTGTTCTGCTTCATTGATCTATATCTCTGTTTTGGTACCAGTACCACACTGTTTTGGTTACTGTAGCCTTGTAGTAAAGTTTGAAGTCAGGTAGCATGATGCCTCGAGGTTTGTTCTTTTTGCTTAGGATTGTCTTGGCAATGTGGGCTCTTTTTTGGTTCCATATAAACTTTAAAGTAGTTTTTTCCAACTCTGTGAAGAAAGTCATTGGTAACTTGATAGGGATGGCATTGAATGTATAAACTACCTTGGGCAGTATGGCCATTTTCATGATATTGATTCTTCCTACCCATGAGCATGGAATGTTCTTCCATTTTGTTCCAAGATGGCCGCATAGGAACAGCTCCAGTCTACAGCTCCCAGTGTCAGCGACACGGAAGACAGGTGATTTCTGCATTTCCAACTGAGGTAGGAAGAGAGCAGTGGTTCTCCTAGCAAAGAGTTTGAGATCTGAGAACAGACAGACTGCCTCCACAAGTGGGTCCCTGACCCCCAAGTAGCCTAACTGGGAGACACCTCCCAGTAGGGGCCGACTGACACCTCATAAAACCGGGTGCCTCTCTGAGATGAAGCTTCCAGAGGAAGGATCAGGCAGCAACATTTGCTCTTCTACAATATTTGCTGTTCTGCAGCCTCCGCTGGTGATACCCAGGCAAACAGGGTCTGGAGTGGACCTCCAGCAAACTCTAACAGACCTGCAGCTGAGGGTCCTGAGTGTTACAAGGAAAAATAACAAACAGAAAGGAATAGAAGCAACATCAACAAAAAGGACATCCACACCAAAACCCCATCTGTAGGTCACCATCATCGAAGACCAAAGGTAGATAAAACCACAAAGATGGGGAGAAACCAGAGCAGAAAAGCTGAAAATTCTAAAAACCAGAGCACCTCTTCTCCTCTAAAGGATCGCAGCTCCTCACCAGCAACGGAACAAAGCTGGACAGAGAATGACTTTGACAAGTTGACAGAAGTAGGCTTCAGAAGATTGGTAATAACAAACTTCCCTGAGCTAAAAGAGGATGTTCGAACCCATTTCAAGGAAGCTAAAAACCCTGAAAAAAGATTAGACCATTGGCTAACTAGAATAGTGTAGAGAAGACCTTAAATGCCCTGATGGAGCTGAAAACCATGGCACGAGAACTACGTGACACATGTACAAGCTTCAGTAGCCGATTCGATCAAGTGGAAGAAAGGGTATCAGTGATTGAAGATCAAATAAATGAAGTGAGAAGTTTAGAGAAAAAAGAGTAAAAAGAAATGAACAAAGCCTCCAAGAAATATGGGACTATGTGAAAAGACCAAATCTACATTTGATTGGTGTATCTGAAAGTGACGGGGAGAATGGAACCAAGTTGGAAAACACTCTTCAGGATGTTATCCAGGAGAACTTCCCCAACCTAGCAAGGCAGGCCAACATTCAAATTCAGGAAATACAGAGAACACCACAAAGATACTCCTCAAGAAGAGCAACTCTAAGACACATCACTGTCAGATTCACCAAGGTTGAAATGAAGCAAAAAATGTTAAGGGCAGCCAGAGAGAAAGGTCGGGTTACCCACAAAGGGAAGCTCATCAGACTAACAGCTGATCTCTTGGCAGAAACTGTACAGGCCAGAAGAGAGTGGGGGCCAATAATCAACATTCTTAAAAGAATTTTCAACCCAGAATTTCATATCCAGCCAAACTAAGCTTCATAAGTGAAGGAGAAATAAAATCCTTTACAGACAAGCAAATGCTAAGAGATTTTGTCACTACCAGGCCTGCCATACAAGAGCTCCTGAAGGAAGCACTAAACATGGAAAAGAACAACCAGTACCAGCCACTGCAAAAACATGCCAAATTGTAAAGACCATCGAGGCTAGGAAGAAACTGCGTCAACTAATGGGCAAAATATCCAGCTAACATCATAATGACAGGATCAAATTCACACATAACAATATTAACTTTAAATGTAAATGGGCTAAATGCCCCAATTAAAAAACAGACTGGCAAATTGGATAAAGAGTCAAGACCCATCAGGAGACTCATCTCATATGCAGAAACACACATAGGCTCAAAATAATGGGATGGAGGAAGATCTACCAAGCAAATGGAAAACAAACAAACAAAAAAGCAGGGGTTGCAATCCTAGTCTCTGATAAAACAGAGTTTAAACCAACAAAGCTCAAAAGAGACAAAGAAGGCCATTACATAATGGTAAAGGGATCAATTCCACAAGAAGAGGTAACTATCCTAAATATATATGCACCCAATACAGGAGCACCCAGATTCATCAAGCAAGTCCTTAGAGCCCTACAAAGAAACTTAGACCCCCACACAGTAATAATGGGAGACCTTAACACCCCACTGTCAACACTAGACAGATCAATGAGACAGGAAGTTATCAAGGATATCCAGGACTTGAACTCAGCTCTGCACCAAACGGACCTAATAGACATCTATAGAACTCTCCACCTCAAATCAACAGAATATACATTCTTCTCAGCACCACATTACACTTATTCCAAAATTGACCACATAGTTGGAAGTAAAGCACTCCTCGGCAAATGTAAAAGAACAGAAATCATGACAAAACAAAATTATATATATTTATGGAGTACAGCATGGTGTTTTAAACTATGTATACATTGTGGAATAGCTAAATTGAGCTAATTAACATATACATTACCTTATATTCTTACGAATTTGTGTGTGTGTGTTGAGAACACTTAAATTCTACTCTCCTAGAGATTTTTAAGTATAAACTACAATGTTATTAACTATAGTCACTATGTAGTAGGATACACCTCTTGAACTTATTCCTCCTAACTGACATTGTGTCTTTTGACCATTTCCCCACTGTCCTCCTCCTCTGTGCCTGTAACCACCACTCTACTCTGTGAGTTCAACTGTCAGACTCTTCACTGCTATACTATACTGCATCCTTGTGTCTCAACTTTTGTCCATTCCATGATTTAACCTACCCTCAAGAATTTCCAGGACAGATTTCTACAATGACAGTAAGACACTATGCCATTTACATTCTCCACCCAAGTACAGTTATGTTTTATATCTTTCTTATGCTGTATCAGGCTTAAGCCATAATTAGTGCCCTCTAATAATAGCAAACTTCCCAAATGGTAAAGGAAGCCATTACAGTAGTTAACACAGCCATTTCCTCTGTTAGAAATAAATGTCCCTTTATCTAACATTAAAAAAATCAATATGCTGAATGCCTCCCTCTAAGAATCCTGGTTCAACCAGTAACTCTCAAAATTAAACTCAAATCTTGCCAGACAGCATTTTGTAGCAAAATGGAAATGGGTATAAAGTACTACCAAGTGCCCTAAATGCCAGACCTTAGTGATATGATGAACCCCCAAGCAGTGGCACATCTAGACCTTGGATTCTCCTGGTTTCCATCTTTCAGGCAACAGCTCTTTCCACTCACAGATATCAAGCACATGTGCACACACAAACACACACACACAAAGCCTGGCTGGTGTAGTAAAGGGAATCTTGTGAATTTCATTTAGTTTTAAATCTTTTCATTACTTGTTATTCTTTGCCACTAGAGACTCTGTCCTTGAGATTCCCAGAACCAGGCCCAGAATGGACGCTCTAATGCCTCCCCTGCATAGGTGTAGGCCTAATGCCCAGCACCTGCCCTGGGGCTGGTCATACCGAACCTTCAACTTAGGCTTTTTCAACCTTGGCACAACTGATATTTGAAGCCTGATAATTTTTTGTTGTGGGTGTCTGTCCAATGCAGTGCCTGATATTTGACCAAGTCCTTGGCTACTACCCACCAGATGTTAGCAGTACCCCTTTCCCCAAGCTGTGACAATTAAAATGCTTTCAGACATTGCCAAATGTTACCTGGGGTCAAAATCACCTCCAGTTAAGAACTACTGCCCTGAATCAACAATTGGCAAATGCAGTCAAATTCAAAGCAACCAGGGCCCAGAAGGTGTTTTAGCAACAGGCTGCATTGCTGCCTGTTCATATGTTTCCAAGTCCCACGAAGGGGTGGCAGTTTTTACTGAGAGGGATGCCAGATGTCTCTGAGTGGAGAAAACAGGAGATACTTCAGCACAATCAAGATGAAAAAGTGTTAGATCCACAGGTTCATGACTGAACACTTAGTTGGTCAGAATGAACTACTGGAGAATCTTGTAATTATTATATTTCTAGTTACATGGCAGCTAATTTTCCAGAGGAAGTATGATCTCTGTGGGATGAACAGCGGAGGATGGGTGGTAGAAAACAAACTTATTGGTACATATATACAATGTTTCCTTTTACTTATATAGGAATCCAGGATGGGGCAAGGCACAGTGGCTCATGCCTGTAATCCCAGGACTTTCAGAAGCCAAGGTGGGGAGATGACTTGAGGTCAGGAGTTTGAGACCAGCCTGGCCAACATGGGCTTAAGAATCGGAAAGAGGAAACTGAAGAGTCTACCTGGTCAGGCCTTGCTAGACATACTAACCATTTTTTAGAAAACAAATATCAAAAGTAATTACTTGGCATGAGAGGAAGAAAGGAAGGAAGATGGATGACTGGGGAGACACCCATACTATTAGCTTAAGAGTGTTCCAAATGAGGCCATCTCTGGAACCACAAATGTCTTGTATTGCAAAGCAGTGCCTGATTCACGCATGCAAGTGGTAATAACCCAGCCTTTCAAAGCCCAGGGGAATCCACCAGTCCACAGGGCCAACATCCAATTTCCCAGAAGCCCAGCTCAGACCTGAAAGCATCCATGCTGAACCTTTTATGGCCCTCATTTCATTAAATGCTGTGCTCTTGGCTCAGCACGAGCAAGCTCTGGATGTCTTTGCCTTGCCTCCCAAATGTGTAATTAGTCTGTGTTGTGAGCAGCTTACTTTATGTAAGAGTTATGTTTCACATGCAATCATTTTGTCAATTACCAAAACTCAAACAAAAGAGCTTTTTTTTTTTAAAAGAAAAAGAATAACTTTTAAAATATATAAAGTAAAAGCCATACCTGGCAATTCTGCCAGGATATTTTATAATAAGCTTATCCATTGTTAACTTTTGCCTAAGTAAATTCTAAGAAATTTAAGGTGACGAAACTTTTGTTACAGCTAAATAAATTTTCACAACAATGAAAGGATAAGACACCTGCAAGACACTTAATTTTCTGAAATTATTTAATCTTCTGAAGAAGCACTGGGTAGCTATTATAAGCATGAAAGGTTTTTGGCCAATTGGATTATATAAAATTCAGAATGTGGATATCATCCTAGAGTAGGGATCAGAGACTCATTTCAACAGCAAGGAGGCATTTTATTTTCAATTGTACTTTTCTGAGGGTAAAGAAAAGAAAAAGATGAGAGATGAGCAGGCACATGTCAAAGTAAAAGGTGATCTAAGGAGGATCATTTTTATTATACTAAATAGTAAAGGACATTTCCCTTACTACTGCTGATGTAATCTTGGTGATTTACAAGTATGTAGATGATATTTTAAAGTATTTCACCCTCTAAACAATACAGACTATATAGATAGACAATATAGATGACAGACTATAGATAGACAATAGAATATATAGATAGATAGACAATATAGACTATATAGTCTAGAGGGCAAAATACATTAGAATGCAGACAATATTATATATACTCCATATTGTCTAGCTATAGACAACAAAAATAAATGAGAATATAGACTATATATGTCTGTATTGTCTGTATAGCCCTATGATCTCTGATATATATTAGAAAACCCACACACATCTGAATTGTCCTCTAATTTGTTGAGAGTTAACTCAAAATTCAATATTATGTCACTCATAAAGAAAGGAAAAATGTAAGTTAACGTTGCAATAAGTGAGAGAAGAGTTTCACAGAGCTTGGTGTAACCAGCTCTGGTATTTACTTTCAGTAAAAGAAAACTTTTAAGATGTAGGTTATAGTCAGTCCAATAATGTCACTATCTTAAATATATGTCCTTATGTGACTTCCCGAAATCTGTATCTATTCATTTGAAATAATTTTCGATGATAGATATGAGTGAGACAATTCTAGACATTATTTATAATTGAGACTTTTTCTCATGTTTTTAAAAACCCATCCCCATGAAAGTGGGTAGAGGGAGGAAACTACTAAAAGCAAGAGCCGATCTCTGACTCAACTTACCAAAAACCAATTTTCTTTAAGTAAAGGATTAATCTAATACTAGAAAATAAATCTCAGAAAATTGCCATTCCATATTGCCTGTTCAATGTAATATTTAGTCAGTACCTTAACGTAATATTGTACCTTAATATAATATTAAGTCAGAGATTAAAACTAACAAAAGTAAAGCAAGTCAGAATTAAGATTCTGATAGTAACCCTCTCCCCCTAGTATATAACCTTGAAAGATCAGAAAATTCAATTGTTTAGTGACACTAGGAAGTTTTTTCTTTCCAGATAAAGATTAAAGAAATGAATATAATATTTTGTGTCATGAAAAATAACAAATAGAAATGTTATAATTCAGACAATATGAAATTATACAATTAGAACTTGCTTTGTTTATATTGAGGAACAATAGGACTTTTTGTTTTGTTTTTACTTCTTTCTGTTAAAAGTAGATTAGAGAAACCTGATTAGACGTGTCTTAAGTATTATATTTTACATGCAGTAATTTAGTGATTAAAATACATGGCTGTGGCCAGGCACGGTGGCTCATGCTTGTAATCCCAGGACTTTGGGAGGCTAAGGCGGGCAGAACACTTGAGGTCAGGAGTTCGAGACCAGCCTGGCCAACATGGCAAAACCCCATCCCTACTAAAAACACAAAAAATTAGCCAGGTGGTGGCGCATGCCTATAATCCCAGCTACTCAGGAAGCTAAGGCAGGAGAATCGCTTGAACCCGCGAGGCGAAGGATGCAGTGAACTGAGATCGCTCCACTGCATTCCAGCCTGGGCAACAGAGTGAGACTCCATCTCAAATACAAAAAAACAAAAAACAAAAAAAGAATGTGTCCTTTTATATGAATATAAGATTCAAGAACAAACAATATGACGTAAAATTTTTTTTTTGAGGCGGAGTCTCGCTCTGTCGCCCAGGCTGGAGTGCAATGGCGCTATCTCGGCTCACTGCAAGCTCCGCCTCCCGGGTTCATGCCATTCTCCGGCCTCAGCCTCCCGAGTAGCTGGGACTACAGGCGCCCACCACCAGGCCTGGCTAAATTTTTTTGTATTTTTAGTAGAGACGGGGTTTCACCATGTTAGCCAGGATGGTCTTGATCTCCTGACCTTGTGATCCACCCGCCTCGGCCTTCCAAAGTGCTGGGATTACAGGCATGAGCCACCGCGCCCAGCCTGATGTAACAATTTAATAACCTTAAAAGGGAGCATAATGGGCCTGATCCTGAGAAGTAGCCCATTTGGGAAGCTGGGCCCTTAGGAAAATACTTACAATATCTTCGCTATCACAAATTCTTTGATGCCAGGCTACCTGCATGTAACATCTTTAAAAGATAGCACAACATCACGGACAAGAATGAAACATAAATGACAGTACATAGCATCTCACTAAAGTGAGTACATGGGCTACGGTGCCTGCTCTATCCACAGACCAGACTTGCACCCAGGAAGCAAGGGTGGCACCAACTGATGTGCAGGTGCCCTCTGCTATGGACAGTCAATCCACAGGCTACTGGTGCTTCCCCAGGAGGTCTGGCCCAAGGCTGTGCCCATTTAGGGCTGGCTTCAGAAACCAACTAAGCCAACCAAACTGGCTCCCTCTAAGACTTGGATCAATCCAATGTCTAATATACAGGCTCTCAGCCATCGCATATGGGGAGAGAATGTGGGTGTCTATGATGAAAAAAATCTGGGGGAAAAGGTTTTTTGTTTTTGTTTTTGTTTTTTTTTTTTTTTGAGTTCTTGGAGGCTATTTTTAAAGTTAAAACATATTCAGAGTCTTTGAGAGGGAGACAGAGTATGCAGGGTTTCCTGACTTCCCTGGCCATGAAAACAACTTTACACAGAGCATGCTGTAGAAACTTTCCCTACCATACACTTAAAGCAATGGTGCCTTAGAGAACATGGGGGAGAATGGGCTAGAAGGAAAGGAACAGAGGACAGATACCTTGTAGGTCACCAACAAGGTCTGAGAGATGCCACAGAGCTGCATGATTAAACCTTCCAGTTCGATTATTTCTACATCACACTTTTGTGTAAATCACATATTTCACAATTAGTATTAAAAACAGAGTATCACAAAAGTGGAGTACTGTCTAATGCTGGCTTTTGAAAGATGCAGAGCAGCAGGTACATTCTGAAATTTGTAGAATTGAGTCTTGTCTTTATTCCATAAATGGATAAATGATGTTTCATTTCCATATGAGAAATTTCTTTTTTTTTGCAGGGGTGGCAGGGAGGTGGATTGGGAAGTTTCTGTACAGAAAGACAAAGAGTTACTGGTTATTTTCACTGAGATCTTAGGAAATGCCATAGTTAAAAAATATAATCTTAAACCAGTAGAGTAGAAATTTAAGAGTGTTCTACACAGCCACCTTAAGTTTAGGTATATGTGCCATTATTTAAGGTACAATAACTCTCTTAATAAAGATAATATAGCTTTCTTTCCAACTCAAGGATTTTAAAGGCAGGGATGACATCTCAATCACCTTCATTTTCCTTAGAGGACCCAGTAAATGTATTTCACTTTAAGGCTCAGGGAGTAACATTTATTAAATTATGCTATAATGTAGTAACAGTACTACCACAGCCTCAAAAAGAGGCAGTATTTTTGTTGGGGCATGAGGGGGGAGTTTCTTTTCATTGGTTAAAGCTTCTAAGAAAATCAAACAATAAAAGCATAGCCCTTTTTTACCCCATCCTTTTCTCTCATGTTTGAATTGCCTCTAATGTGATTCCTGCTGGATACCAATCCCTTTTAGTATGCAGTTAATGATAAATAATTCTAAATTCCAAATAGAGATTGAGAAATCTCAGTGGGTAACAACCACTTAAAATTCACAGTACGTTTACTATTTTAATGAAAAAGTTCTTACCATATATACAACATGTCATTTGTAGATAAAAACATATCATTTGCCTTTTATCTTAATAATTAAATCAATTACTCTGTTAAAATTGTCAGATACCACTGACTATAAAATAAGAAGTCACTTAGGTCTTATAGAGGATGAAAAATCCATTAAAATTAAAATGTGAATATATCTTCCTATCATCATACTTCAAACAAATTGAAGGGAGAGGGGAAATCTACCCAGAATTAATTCATAGGGAAAAGTGAAGGAATTTATCAGTCAGCTATTGTCACAAAAATGCTGCATAACAAATCATCCCCAAATTATGATATGCACAATAAAGCATTTATAGCTGGCTCACATATCTACAGGTTGGCTGAGGTTTGGCTGATCTACGCTAGGCTCATGCAGGCTTGCCTCCAAGCTATGAATTAGGTATACGTCTGCTCCACATATCTCCCATCTTCCTTGGACCACCAGATGCCTGAAGTATATTTATCACATGATAAAAGGAAGCAAAAACAAAATAACCTTTCAAGAATTTGCTCACATGATATCTGCTAACATCCTGTTGGCCAAATGAATTCACATGGCCAAGTCCACAGCCTATGGTTGGAAAGTACTCTCCAAATACCATGGGGCTATGCCAGAAGTATGGCTATATAATGCTGCAATTTGAAAGTAAAGAATAAAAACTAATAATCCCATCCACCAACTGGATGCCATTTTTAGGGGGAGGAGGGTGGAACACATGGGACATATCAAGGGTTAATGATATAATACAGAATTTATATTTCTCTGAATCACATCTTTCCCTTCTCTTAGGTATCACATTTTCTATTTGACACATATATTGCTTCTATGCTCTGAACCTCAGAGTAGCTTCTTGGTTTGTGAGATTTTCCCAAAGTAGGGAAATACATAGCCTAGATTCAGGAAAATTCTTCCTGCATATCCCTGTACTGTTCATGCCAGGTTCTTGAAGGGGATTGTTCAGGTGGCTCCAGAGCCCTAAAATACTGGCTCGGGCTGCTGAATATCGTCTTTTATTTCACATTATTCTTCCTCAGTATTCATCTTCCAAGTGTTCCTCTCCCATGCTGTTATATGTATAGAAAAGCAGGACAAGGGTAAGGGAGCAATTTCTATGGCCTTAATTCCTGTAAAATCAGTGTGTAATTACAAGAAGTTTAAAAGTTCAGCACATTTCCAATCAATATTTTGCTAGATATAGGTTGAGCAGGACTTCTTTCTTCCCTGAACTAATGGATCTTAATTTTCCAACAAAGTTAAGTATGCTTCAAAGACTAAACAAGTACTATGTCAGTTCAGTTCATGCCTAAGGAATTAATTTTTTCAAATTAATCCATCACAGCCCCATTTTTACTTGCTGATATATGAAAAAGAAAGGCTCATCTAAGCACCACAAGTGGATGAATCTTTTTAGTCAATCATTTCCCTGATGGCACAAACCCACAATTTTTATGATACTTAATGAAATCATACATAAGGAAAAAACACATTTCATGTGTGTATATATCAAGTGCTGACATTATTTTCAACTGAAAAGAAATTTCACAATGAAGGGGTAATGGAATTAAGAATTCTTTGCACAATATTTCAAAATATGCTTTGTGTCTCAGCACATAAGCTACCTCTTCTTTTTAACTATTCCCTGACCTTATCAGCACAGGAACAATATGCCCTTCTCGGAGCTCCCATTTCACTTGTGTTTTCCCATTCTGATGATTCTCATCACTTTCTTACAATCATTTGCCAGCTTGTCTATCTTATTTATTTATTTATTTATTTATTTATTTATTGAGACCAAAGTCTCATCCTGTCACCCAGGCTGGAGTGCAATGGCGCGATCTCGGCTCACTGCAACCTTGGCTCACTGCAACCTCTGCCTCCTGGGTTCAAATGATTCTCCTGTGTCAGCTTCCTGAGTAGCTGGGATTACAGGCACGCACCACCATGCCTGGCTAATTTTTGTATTTTTAGTAGAGACGGGGTTTCACCATGTTGACCAGGCTGGTCTCGAACTCCTGACCTCTTGATCCGCCCGCCTCAGCCTCCCAAAGTGTTGGGATTACAGGCGTGAGCCACTGTGCCCGGCCGCCTGTCTATCTTAACTCTGCCATACCACTGTGATCTCATCAAGGGCAGAAATTATGTTTAATTCAACTTTGATTCCTGTTTAGCATCCAGCAGAATGTATGCATGTAATAAGTATTCGTTATGTGATGACTTCATACAATTTTTGTTGACACTTCTCTGCCACAATACCTGTTTGAAATAATGGCATTTAAATTCCCTCCCAAAAGCGACTACTATGTCTTGCATCTTATCTACCAAAATCATAGTTTTCAACACCTCTCACCTAAACTTTTTATCATGTTTACTAAAGGAAACTGGAATTAATCAAATGTTACATATACCTTCTTTAACTATTTAAAGGGGATTCTCTCCACCTAAAACTTATGCTCTCTCTTTACCCTGCTTTGCCACACACTAGCAAACTCTTACCTATCAAATCCCATCTTAATTGTCACCTGCTGTTTGTGGCTCTCATCTAGATCTTCAAAACACTCTATACATAATAAAAGTATAGCACTAATCACATTATATCATGGTTATTTATTATTATGTACATCTTTAAGGACTTTAACGGCAACAGAGACCACTCCATTTTTATGTTTATGCCACTGTCCCTTATCCCAACGCCATGCCTAAGAACAAGTGTATGGTACATATTTTTTAAAGAACATTGTCAACAAGTGCTCCTGCAGTTATTTCTTCCATTGCAGCTCAGTATGTGCCACGTTCTCATTAAAATTAAAAAACAGTTCAGAAACTGCTAATTAAGCTTCTAGTTTCAATACTTTATAATACCATCTTATAGATTGGTAGTGTATTTGATAAAAACAAGATTCACTATAACCACCATCACCATCATCAAATGGTATTTTGGAACATTAGATAATATATTTGGCATATCTACAGCAACAAAGTGATTCCCCTTTTTCCATTGCCATTATAGTGCTAAGCATAACCATAACCTGTTTGCACTTTGATACCCATGAAGGGCTGAGCTATGCAAGAAAATAGCTTGCAAATGTTTCTAAGATCTTACATTTACTTTGGCTCATTTGATCACCATATCCGCTTCTGAGTTTTGATATGGGGTGGAGTAAATCTGTCATTCACTTCTACTTTATTATGACAGCTGGTGCTATTTGGCAACTACCCTGTTCAAATTAACCCCAAAAAAGCAATTTTTCACATTTAAAACTAAGACTATGTCTACATCAACACCTAAACAATTGGTCGAAAAGTTTAAATTCACTCAGGGAGCAAATTCATTTGTTCTAAATAAAACTGAAAAGCCAACTAAAGTTACTTTGACAGTTGGTGGTGCTTTTTTTTTTCTTAAATAATGGAATTGGGAAGCAGTTTGTAAGCAAGCACAAAATAACATACTCTTAATATATTCAGTTTCCCAGTTTTTGTCCTTTAAAAACCATTGCACATTAGTACAGATAATTCAGAATACTTTTATACTCTATTTGACCCAAAAGAAGAACCAAACTCATAATTCAAATATGCTAATGACTGTTAAAAGAGACACCTGACCAATTATTTTCTTGTTAAGGCAGTTCTTGACACCATACATTATCCCAGTGGATGTAGAGCTCTTCCCATAATTTTAGCCACATCAAGAGTAGGGCACTAGCTAAACAAATATGTACGATTTATAAAGGCAGCCATATTTCAGCAACGCAAAACTAGTGGCCTAATATTTAATGAAGACTGTATGTTCAGGTGCCTTTTCAACTTAATTTTTTTCTGCTAAATTGTAGAAGAAAATCTCAGCCTACCAAAAAAAATGCTGAGAGATATAACCAAAGAATGAAAAATTCTAGATTTATGAATAAGTACAAATCATTTACTAATATGTTATAATTCGATATGCATATATCTTTTAAAACCATTATTCAGCATAACAATACACATTGTACTTTGTCTAGATCTCTAACTTCAAACAAAAATATCTACTAGAAAAATCAACTGCTACTTCTTAAGAAACATTAATAGTATTCTAAGAATACTGTATATAAGCAAGACTCATTTTGTTTTCCTAACATCCTATTAGGACGATCTCTCATATTCTCTTAAAGAGAAACAGATTTGGAAACTTAAAAAAAAAAAAGAAACGGTCTTCTTTTTTTTTTTTTTTTTCACTCTCTGGACTATGGTAATTAATGTCTACTCAATACCACGCTCAATCATCTGTTTCCCCTGTGACCACACTTTCAATTAAACCTTTTATTTCATCCAAGAATGCCTGTTCTTATTGACCACTGTGCTTTTTATCTGTGGATTTATGATAATCTAATGCACATCTCCTCACAGGCAGAATGGCCTTATACATCCTTATTGTTCATATACCAGAAGAGAAGTGAAAAACAAAATTAGCTCCAGCGGAAGCCGGGAAGGAAACTGCATTTGTTTAACACAGCGAGAGGCCTTTCACTACCTGCCCAGTGGCCTTGGCCATTACTCTGCCCTGGCCTCTCAATGTGCCGGCTGCCCCTGGACTGGCTGTGTGCTTCTGATAAGAGATGCCAACTCCCTTGAGAGCTATTGAGCTGAGAGCAGAGGCAACGCAATCTTTGGGAAATATTTTCAAAGGTTTGTGAAGGAAGTAAGACATTCACATGCGATCAGTATTCTTTTCTGCAAGAAACCCTACAGGTTAAAGAGGAACGTCTGAACTGCTATCTGACAGCAAAAGCTTGGCTTCTTAATAAGTAAGCCACTAGCTTGTTTGCAGCTTTTTGCCTTTACTTTCTTTCCAGTTAGGACACACATGATTTGGTTTCTGTTTTAGAAGGGCACAAATAATAGTGACATGTTATTAACTTAACCACCATGAAAATCATACTTTTTTTTTTTACAATCATACTCAGTTATATAGCTGAAGATAAAGTTCTATCTAGTACACTTCTATCTCTTTATGATATAGAGAATAAGTCACTGTTACGTATATCCCAAACATGAACAAATGTAGCAGCCTTCATCTTTGTTTAATTTTCTTGCATGCCTACATAGTACATAAAATTATCAAGTTAATAATTGCATTAATATTTATTTATATAATTTATTTACAACCTAATACCAAAGAGGAATTGAGGTGATTGCATTAATAATTACACTGAAAATATATGTCCAGTTTTCAACAAGTTGCTAGTGTTGACATAGTCATATTTTTCTAATAGAAGAATCCAGAACCCAGAGGTTTTTTTTTTTTATTAAAGGTGGCCAAAACCTTAATGAATAATGTTTGTAATTCATTCATTTTAATGTGTAATGGAAACAAGCTTTAAATAGACAATGACTGTGGGTGTGGGTACAGACAAGGCAATTTCTAGTTAGAAAACAGGCTGATGCCGTAAGTTTGTCTGTAAACTTGATGCCTGCATGTTGAGCCTTTGTTTTTCTTAAAAACATACTGATAAATTTTGGCCACATTTCTCTCTGAGCCAAGAGTGCTTGTTTACTCCATGGTATCTCCAAAACATACCAGGAAGTAATAATTTGCATTCTATTGGATGGGTTATATTTAACCATGTTCTATGGGAGAATACACTGAAACCTCCAATTCAGGAATGAAGGATCACACTTCCCTCTGAGCTGGCTATGGGAGTGAAGTCCCTTATGCTACCCACAGCAGTGGTGGCATCAGTAGAGGATTGGAGGAAGGGCTCCATCTGTGCCTACTACTATGGCAACAAGCGTTGCCATGGCAGGGGTCGAAGAGGTAGCCACGAGAAAGATATCTGTTGGCAATCTGTTAGCTCTACGTTTACTTAAGATAAGGTACTCTCTAGGTCAAATGTTCCCCAGGCATTCTGAACTATGGAACAAACAAACACTCAGAAGAGAAGTCATGCAGCCCATTCCCATTCATATATACAGATCTTTCATAATTTGGGCACTGTCTGTATTGAGTGTCATGCCAAGATTTGATGCACAGAAACTTAGAGGGTATTTTGGAATAGGAAAGAATCTTAAAAGACAATTCAGTTCAATATCCTCCTTTTACAGATAAGAAAATTCTTCTCCCTCTTTATTGTCAAATTACTGTTTTGATAATTTTAGCATTTAAATACTAAAATTTAGTTGATCAACATCTATACAACTGAACTTCTATTCTTCAATGCCAATTCAGATTGTAGATGTCTAAAAGAGTAATTCTCTATGTGAGGTGGGAGAAGAGAGGGAGGGGAAAGCACATTCTTCATCTAGGGAGACCAGTGTCCAGCATAAGAGAGAAATGCACGTATATGTCAAGAGCTACAACGTTTTAGGTAAAAACTCTGCTAAACAGCAATGTAGGGGAAAGGAGCATGCCTCACCTACTCTGTATCTCCAACACTGTATCTGCATAAAAATAAGAATTTATGGGAAAATAAGAATAAGAATTATTGGGAAAAGATTTCCCAATAAGAAATTCATGAATGGAATTAAGACTCAAGAAATTAAATGACCATTCGAAACTCAACCATCTACTGACAGTCCTGGGCTGATAACTTGAATTTTCCATTCCTGACCAATACTTATTCGGCTATAGAACAGTGCACACTCCCACTTCCCTAATCTAACGTGGGAGACTGTAACAATATTGGATTCCATGAATTGTATTTCCTTGAAATGTGATTTGGTGCTCTTTCCATCCAGAAAAGCAATCTATTCCTCCATCCCTGGGATCTTGTCTGGCCTTGTGACTTGACCTTGTTTTGACCAAAAGGATGAAGCAGAAGTCACAGTGCAACTTCCAAAGTTAAGACTTATGAGCCCTACATCTTCTGCTTTTGTTGTCTTGGAGAATGCCATGTAAGGACACTGAACTAGCCTTTTGGAGGATGGGAGGGCACATGAAGGAGGACCATGGTGTCCCACCCAACAGCTATTAGAGTACCAACTGACAGACACGTGTAAGGAAGGCCATTCTGGACCTTCCCTCCCAGCAGCCTCTCTGGTTCAATGCAGCCCCATGCATAAGTCTAAATGAAACTGGCAGGGGAAGAAGTCACACAACCCACAGAACTGCGAGAAATAATAAAACATAATTTTAACCCTTAAAGTGGTGGGTAGTTGGTTAAATAGCAAGAGATAACTAAAACATAGAACTTATAAAGGAGGGCATTAGTTCGATTTTAAATTCACATCTAATGGGTTTTTTAAAAAAATATGGTCTTGTTACCAACTTTAAATGATAGCATAAGTAGCCAACAATATGTCACTCTAACAAAAATGTTCCTTTCTGTTCCTTTCCTTCCTTTCCTGCAGTTTTCTTTCTTGCCTTCGGAAAGATGTTTGTTATTCATTCTTTGTCCATATTTCTGGAACTTTTTTCTCTTCTTGCTTCTTCGAATCTATCTAGGGCCTGACCAGAGTCCTACCTCATAAACGAAATCTTTCATGATTTTAAAGTCCTTTGACTTTTAAAGCCTTTTGACTTTAAAGAACTTTAATTTCTTCCTTTTTATAACTTTTATGTCCTTATTAGCCCCTTAACCTCTTCCTTAAACTCATGCAACTGTTTTTCTTTCATTAGCTTTCCCTACCGATAGGTACCATGCTATATTCTTATATTGTTTCTCTAATACTACTTAGCATTATCTATGAACTCCTGGAGTTAAAGAATCATGTTTTAGTACATTTTAGAATACCCACTGCATGGAACAGCATCTAGCAAAAATAAACATTCAATAAATATTTAATCAGCTAAACTGGGAATAGTAGATGTTCAGTAAATATTTGTTGAACAACTGATTCCTGTCATCTCCAATGTGGACCCAGAAAAAAGGGAAATAGAGGTGGAAGATGGCATTTCTTCTGAACATCAACCTTTCTTTGATTATCATAGATGAGAAACATTTGATTTCGGAGAGATGGAGTGAAAGTAAATCATGGCTAAGATGTGTTGGCTGGCTGTTTTTTGTTTGTTTGCTTTTTTGTTTATTTGTTTCTGTTTGTTTTTCCCCTCCAGTGGGAACTCAAGGGTCTAAAGATGAAATATACAGCTGCTGGGAAGGAGAGAAGGGAGAAAGCCAACCCTTTCAAGTCACGTGGAAAGTCTGTAACTTACTTGTAGAGCGCTAAGGCAGGCATTTCCATAAGCCAGGAACCATAGGCTCCAATATTTATGGGACGAATGCATAGCATAGGCAGCTTTGCTGTGCTGACAGCTGATATCTTTCTCTATTCTACTGCCATCACTGCCATCTTCAATGGTATTTAATGTAATTTAATGTAAGGTACTGTTATGTCCACCACCACCTGGCATTTTCATGTAAAGTAGAAGTAAATACGTTCTGTATAATTGAGAAATACACAGAGGGTTACTTAGTTCCAGAAAGGTACGATGGGAGGTCAGAAGCAAGAATGGAAAGAAAAGGAGGAAGGTAAAGGGGAGAAAGAGGAAATGTAAGAAAATTGAAACAACATTTCAAGCTGTTAAACGATCCTTTTTTTGGTGTGGGAGGGTGGTGCTAAACCTCTAAGAAATGCAAAGAATTAATTACGGAAAGACTAGGTGATAGAAGTCCTTCATATAACTCAATAAGTGGCAAGGAAACATAACTGAACTCGTTTATAATTGAATATCCTGCCATCCGGGGCAGATTTTAAGAAGGGTAAACTTAAAGAGACATAACAATATTAAATGTTCTTTTGTCTTTTTAACATTTGGGATAAAACATTCTTTTTAAAGAGAGAGCTGGGACTGTGGTGGGGCTTAATTTAGGCAACAGCAAGAATTGAATAGTATGTGATGTGTACTTGAACATCTTAATTTAAATAATTATAATATCTTAAAGAAAAATGCATCTTAACCCCTGCGATGTTTGATTGTATCCGACAGGTTGAGTAAAAAGGCACCTATCTACTGCTGCATTATGCGTCATATGTTCTGCACACTCATTAAAAATAATGAGAACATATTTAAAAGTCATTGCCCAGAGAATCTTTGGGGACGGGGCAGGAGAAGAAGTAAGTGGCAACAGATTGTTAGTTAAGTGTCTATCTCTGTTTTAGCAGCCCTTAGGAAAAAAAAAAAAAAGGTGATCTTAAGCTGATATTCTTTAATGATAAAGATCACACATTTTCCTGGAAAAACAGGCAGATGAAACATGTTCAGACTTCTAACTATACTCTCAAAATGAGATGGACTGTAGTGGCAATTTCACATGTGTGGTATTTACTTTGATAACAGCTGGAAAAGTCAACCACCATCAATTAAGGTAGTATTTTTTTCCCTAATCTTTAAAGATCCTTTACAAAATGAACGCATTTCCTTACCTTATACCAAATGTACCTTAACAAATGTACTGATCACAGGCATCGAGGCAATTAAGCAAATTGAGGTTGTCCCCTAAGTTTTGTAACCAACTTCTTATCCAGCTTGCTCCAAATCAACAGCTGGCCTAAATTACTGGTAACATTTGGCTAACTGGATGATAAGAAGGATATAGTAGGTGGTTGGTCACAATATGACTTTTTCTGAGCTGTTCAAATATATAAATTCAGAAAATTCTTTTTCTCCAGTCTCCAGAAGCATAATCATAGCCACAGTCGCCACTAATAAGACATATGTCATGCACCATGAAAATGAGGCCAAATCTCATAGCTCTTCACTGCTAACTTTGCAAGACAATGTATTTAGGCCCCAATTTTCTGAAATGTCATGAGATCTTTACAGCATAGAACACTCCTCCTTCCACTACCTTCCAATCTCCAACAAAACCCATCTTGTGATAAAAGCCATTAAGTATTTACATTCTGACACCTGGAAGCCATACGACCCAGCAAAATAGCCCTGCACTTCCTCCATCTGTTTTAATAATGCTGAACCACAGCATTTATCATCATCTATTTTATCAAGACTAGATTTTGCTGACAATAGTTCAGCAGAATTCTTCCAGATATAAGTACTTCTTAGGGAGCAGCAAATGACTATTAATCCCTTGGCCTTGTGGGCTATTGAGCACATTCAAAAAGCTGGCCATGATTAAGGACCCAGTCTCTAAGCACATTGCACAAGTGAGAGAAGGTACAGCGTTTACCTCAGTGAGGTGGAAGTCTTACTTAAAAGCTATTTCTGACTTTGTTTTTTGAGACAGGGTCTCACTCTGTTGCCCAGGCTAGAGTGCAGTGGCATGATCTTGGCTCACTACAGCCTCTACCTCTCTAGGTTCAGATGATCCTCCTGCCTCAGCCTACCAAGTAGCTGGGCCTACAGGTGTGTGCCACCATGCCTGGTTAATTTTTTTTTTTTTTTTTTTTGTAGCGATGGGGTTTCACCATGTTGTCCGGCCTGGTCTCAAACTCCTGGGTTCAAGCAATCCACCAACCTCAGCCTCCTGAAGTGATGGGATTACAGGCATGAGCCACCACACCCAGTTGTATTTCTGATTTTGACGATGTAAATGCTGCTAAGGGGCAGTGTTTCTGTACCTCACTTTCATCTTTAAAATGAGATAAATGGAAACTAAGCACAGTTGCTTTGTGACAGTTTAAGGATTACTTTCCTAGAATCTGTGAAATCTCTAACTTGAGTCCAACCATAGTAGAAGGGTGGATGCTGGAATATTGTCCATGTAATGGGGTCAATGGAACATATCTTACCCTAAAGCCTCCAATAGAGGTGATAAGAGGAAAGGAAGAAGGGAAATGGGTATAACTGCAAACAAATACCAACAACCCAATATTCCAAGCCTCTCAAAAGTACTTCCTGTGATATGTGTCTGAATCTACAAGTTACAAGGTGGCACATAAACAATTTTGAGCACAATCAAATTGAGTGTGGAAATTTTAAAGCACAATCGAGTTGGACCTGAGAAAGTCAAGTACAATTGAGTTTGCCTAAATGAATCAGGGGTAATTGAGTTGGGTAACTGCATTGCACTCAGCACTGGCCCTTTGCCAAAATGAGGGGCACATGGCCAAAAAGGCACAACTCAACTGGGCTTAAAAAATTTCACAGAATATTTTTCCCAGAACAAGAAATTTTTCACAGAATAGGAAACATAAAGTTGAAAATTTGATCACTGAAGCTAGTCAGTAATAGCCACTAAGTTAATCCCACAGGCTTCATGTTCTTTATAATGAAACCACTATTCCAATGGTTCTCAAACTTGAGTGAGCAACAGAATTATCTGGAAGGCTTGTTACAACACAGATTTCTAAGCCCACCTCCAGAGTTTCTGGTTCAGTAGGTGTGGAGGGAGCCTGGAAATCTGCATGATTACCAAATCCCCAAGTGATGCCAAGACTACTAGCCTGAGTCCACACTCTGAGAACCATTGTTCTAACAAATTATTGCAGCCCAAATTGAAGCATTTAAAATACTTTAACATGATACTGTAAAAATACCTCTAACATTTCAAATTATAACATGATACTTATGGCTTTCACATGTCTTTACAAGTAAACTGTACAACTAGATTGTGCAAATGTCATCATGGTAACTTAAACCACTGAAGCTGTCATTTACATGGAAAACTATCCTAACCCTCATTGTGGCACGTAGCTGTAAGTCAGAAATTGCTATTGCTCAGAGAAAATTCCTGCATATAATTTTTAAATTTGGTTTAAAAGAATTGTACAGGATAATAATATACTGAATGCAGACTAGATACAGACCAGCAGTAATGGCTCATTTAGCAATACCTTTCCCAGCCTTCTATATCACCAACTTTAGTAATGCATAGCTTTCATTCATTCAGTCAACAAATATCCACTGAGCATACACTGTACTCTAGGCACAGGAAATAACAAGGATTAATATGATTTGGCACTCACTGTGTGCCAACAGCTGCACACAGTTAATTCTCACACAACCCTACAAGGTAGGTGTTGCTTTTATCCTCATTTTTAACAAAAGAGGAAATTGAGGCACTGAAAGGCTGAATGAAATTGCAAAGCAGGGATTCACATCCAGGCCATGAGATTCCCAAATGTGGCATCTTAAGGACTATTTCTTTACAGTTCTTAAGGTCTACTGGAGAAATTATAATATTGTGTGATTCGGGCGCATGCTAAGGTGAACCCTTAATATGGATGGAAAACTACGTAAGGTTCCATAAACTAGACCTGGGGGTTCAAGGAAGCTTTGCCCAAGCAAATGACCTATAAGTAGATATCTTAAGAAGTTTTGAGATAAAAGGGAGGAGAGGAGTGTCCTCCCTTTCAAAGATGAAGAGTTTGGAATGAGAGCAGAGAGTAGGCGAAGAAAAATGCCGAGGCTCACTGGCCCGTAAAACAGCTTGGGATTCATGAAAGTCATAAAACTCTAGGACAATAAAAATTGTTTTCTCCTGCAACAAGTAATGATATCACAACACAGCCAAACTAAAAACTTTGGAATTACTGATATTTCTCACTCCTTCACTCCCACATCTACCAGTTGCCAAAACCAAAGTTTTCTACCTCAATATTTTCTTCTCTCCATTCTTAACAGGTGGGAAAATCTAATCTGTGCCTTAATATCTCTCATTCAAATGAGCAATGGTTATAATAACAAGGAATATTTGTTAAATCCCATTCTCTGTGGCCCACTGTAAGCATTTTACATGCATTTCATTTAATCCTAACAACTAGTCTCTTGGGTAGACACTAGTGTAGTCCCTGTGTTACAGAAGAGGAATGGAGGCTCAGGGAGATAACTTCATCAAAGCCATTTAATCAATAAGTGATAGAGTCAAGGCTCAACCCACGTGTGACTGATTCCAGGTCCCAAGCTCCTTACTGGTACCCTCTAGTGAATTACAATAAGCTCTTAATAGATATCCCAACATCTTTTTTCCCCTCCAAACTTATTCAAAATAGCACTACTTCTCATGTTAGTCTCCTGTTCAGTAATCTGTCAAACTGGGCTGCTAACTGTCTTATTGTACTTTTGTACTTTCCAATCTCTGAGTAACTGAAGAGAGTATTTCTTTCACCCGTGTGGCTCTGAATCTTGATACTTATTCAATTCTCAAGTCTCTTTTTCAAATGCTGTCATGTTCTTGAAGGTTTTCTTCGTTCCTGACATACTTTGAATCCCTGTAACAATTTATTTGCTCATTTGATCCACTTATCACTCTTCTTTTCTTTTTGGGCTAGAAGCTCCTTGAAGACAGGACACATCTTCAGATGAAGCTTCTAGCTTCATCTCTGGAAGTTCATGTTGCAGAGCCTTGACTAAGATTCGGTACATACTGGTTGAATGAAAATGCAGTAAGAAGAAAATGGAAATTATTGTAGGGAAAAGCTGAAAAAGAAACTCTGTCTTAGCAAGGACTTCATCATAAGACATGAACTGTGCTTGGAGAATACATAAAATATAGCAAGGTACTTTGGATTTTGCATAATTATTTAAATTCCAAAACATATCTCATGCACATTAGTTTAGGTAGAAAAATCATTTTGAAATTATCTTTCAATTTCTGCTACTTATCCACAAATAACTGCTATAATATTCATTCTTCCTTAAGTATCTCAGTTAATTAAGCATGGAATCATTTGAATCAAATAGCCAAAGGGAATGAAATAATATATCATTTAAATGAGGTTCATCTAAGATTTCAAACCAAAATTCTATAATTTATGATGATAAATAATTTGACATTTCAAGATGTGAATTTTTTACTTAATAGTAAGAAAGAGTAAACCATGAAGAAGTTGGAATCACATCTCGCATGCTAAGATAGTCACAGGGACAGGTAACTATGACAGTGTTGGACTACACTAAGCTCAGCAACTGTTAAGTAGGGCTCCACATGCGTGTGCATCATTTTTTCTCATCAAAAGCAATATTCCTAAGTGAAGGTCAAAGCAGCATGACAAACATGGCTAACTTTTGGTTTTCAATCATGCCAGGCAGGAGAAACTTGCTTGCTTGAAATACAGTTAATCTCACTTGCAGAGGCCAGCATCAAATAGCAGGCAAACTTGGCAGGTAGAAATTATAAATACATTTGAAATTTTTTTAGCTCATTTTACCCACCAGAGGTTGCTGTGATTTTCAGGATGATTTAGAAATAAGGCAGCAGGTCAGAAAATGAAACATTAAAGAGGTTAACAAAGAAAGGGCAGAATCTTCCTTTCTACCCAATAAAAAAAGAAGACATGCACATACATGCACATGTACACACACATACATAGCAAATAACTTTCTCCTTCTCTCTCTAGCTCTTAAAGAAATGAAGCCATGAAATTAACAGAAAAACTTCAGTTTTTCAGGAGCTTTCTTAAGTGGAAATATGGCTTTATCTGACATTTAGCATAAGAAAGAATTTCAGGTATCAGAGACAGAAAAGAATTTGTAGGCCACATCTCTTACAGGACTGACCACACAAACCACCAACTGATTAACTAGCATAGTTTTCATTTCAAGTATAGACACAGACAGCAGTTTAGCCTTCAGATTCTAAATCTATTACCAAAACTAATCTCAAAGTACCTTCTGCAAAACTTTTCCTTATGTGAACACCTCTTCAGTAAACTCTCACCCAGTCAGGGGGTGAGGACACCAAAGGATCTTTCAGAATGGGATTCCAGAAAGATTACCTTTGAAATACCATTCTTTTGGTAAAGATACTAGAAACAGCTAAATAGTTGTAATGTTATTATATAAATTCCTCTCACTTGATTTTCAACCCGGTCTGCCCCAGATGGAAAGAAGGTTGGCTAAATATGCTGCTAAACTTGTGATGTTAATCAATTGCTCAGGAAGGACACAAACTAGAATATAGGAGTTCAGCACAGTTCTTTTAGGTGGCAGGTCAGGAGAAATGACCAGGAAATGGATACCATGGCCTTCAGAATGACAGAGTCACATCCAAGATACAATTCTATATTGGGACTTCCTGTATAACTGCTGACCACATGCTCCCTTAGCTTAAGTGTTAAGACTTTACAAGAAGCTAACGATAACAAGGAAGTAAGGAAGATTTAAGCGTCAGAAACTAGGCAGTGCAGTGCTGTTAAGAAGGTACAGAGCTCGCAGAACAGCAAGGCTTAACAAAAGAGGACAGTTTCTTAGAAGAGGAAAACAATAAACACAGTTTGTTTTCCTCAAAGGAGATAGAACAAGACAAAAGTAGGAAGTGCTGTCCTTCCTTCATCCTGCCAGATTTTCAATGGAAAGTGTGTACATCAATCATGATAAGGAAGAAGAGACCAAAGTGATATCACCTTCAAGTTTTTGAAAGGAAAACACAAAGATGTATCACATAACACACTTCTTTATCTTGCCCTTTCAAACAGGCCGGTGCATGCCACACTATGAAGTAATTCCCACTGAAATAGCCCAGCACGTGCCAAACATCACCTCTCTTTAAACTTCCTGCAAGGTTCTTGCCTCTTGGCATTTGAGGCAGGCATTTGGGCTGGAAAAAAAGTGCTTTTCCTTATTTCTCCAATAGGAAGACTATGGGTCCACATGACTTAGGTGCTTATAAACCTCAAATGCCCTTGCTTTGCTATGGTGACAAAGAAAATTCCACATATTTGGATGGTTGACTGTCAACTATTTTTGAGAGTCTAGATATTTGCTAGAAAGTTCTAAAGGAATGAATACTAAGCATATACCCTCCAAATTTAGTATAGAACTAGAAACAATGAGAACAAATAATTCGTTTGCACTTATAATCTCACAGTTGCACAGTTAACTTAATATGCTCCCTGGTGGACTTGGCCTATGTCATTCTGGGATAGAAATCAAATTTCACTAAATTCCATTAAATGAGAGTGAAATAATACATACAGCTGCCTCCCTTATCAATTTGACTGGTTATAAAAATGTTGTTTGTAACTCAGTATTTTGGATCCCAGAATACATTATAAAATAATAAAAAAAAAATCATTGTTCAAAAATAGTGGTTAGTCCCAAGCAAGCCTGCATAAATTTATCTACCCCATAATATATCTAGAGTATAGAATTGTGTTTACACTACTACAGAAATGGTCATGTATTAGAAAAAAAATTATAGCTAACGTATTTTGAGAACTTACAATTAGCCAGAAACTATGCTACAAGCTTTGCCTGTATTATCTCATTTCATCTTCACAACAATTCTTACAATACAGATGAGGAAACACCCTCTGAGTGATGTTCTGAACTGCTCTACATCACACAGTTAGTAAGTGGTGGATACAGAAGTTGAATTCTGGGATGTGAACTCCAGAGACAATGTTAAATGTTATTCCAGTTGCTAACTTACAGATGTAATTGTCTTTGATGAGGAATGAATTCAGAGCTTCAAACTGGGATAAATCAGCATCCCTTACCTGGTGGAGGGGCATAGCTTCTAGGAAGAAGGTAATAACTATGGGGTTAAAAATTCTAGAGGACATACGGGAGAAAGGTATAAGGAACTACTAGATAGAAACTGCAGGCTCGAGGGTTTAAGTTCCTAGTTGGAGTTCTGTTGTTGCATTCTTTTGCATGCTCAGGGGCTGGCTGAAATATTTGTTTTTATGCAGGGTTTTATTTCTTCCAGGACCACAGTTCAATGGAATACACAATCAAAACTTCTTTCTTTGCTCTCCTATCTCAGAAATAAGCACATAGTAACACTGAGGATTTTGGAGAGTTTTTATTTCTAGCAACCTAAATATCAGACAAGAAATGAAAGGGCCTCTTGTAGTGCATACACATACTGCCCCCTTTTTTATTGTTTCTTTTCACTTTGACCCTTGTAGAGAAAGACCAAGGTCTTTGGATAAATAAAAGATTGAAAGAAGAATCCATCTGTATTTTAGAAAAAAAATCCAGACTCCAAGTTTCTGCATCATTTCTCTAGGAAGTGTGAGGAGATGAGACAGACATTCAGGATTTTACCTTTCAAATGGTTGGGTATGGAGGAGTCAAGTAGAGGAATGGAAATGGGGACTATATCTGCATGACTCAGATCACTCTTTTTTTCTTATTTTCCCTATTTTGTTACAGATCTCCCCAGAGTATACAATAAGGAAAGGGGAAAATGGGTAAGATGATGGGAAAGAGAAGGAAAGGGAGAAAGAAAATTCCATGCCAAGGAAACTTGGCTTTGAGGTGATGGATCCTTTTGGCAGGTATTAGGGAGCATTAATATATAAGATAGGTGATTTGACAAGGTTGTAGACTCAAACATAAATATAAATATATGTAACAGAATGGTAGGATCAGAGAGACAACTTAATTTTTGTGTAGTCTTACTTAACCTCAATGGGGAAACTTTTTCGAGAGCATCTTGGACAGTTGGCGAGGCAAGCTTTGTTTAAATATTCTAACTAACCCATTTCCTTCCTGGACAGGTCCATTAAAGTTCTCATAACATTATCCTCTTCCAACTATTTGTTTTGGAACAAGCTCAGTGAGGGCACGGAGCAAGTCTTAACTATTTTTGTATCCCCAGAACCTCCAACTTTGTACACAGCAGATGGTTAGTAAGTGGTTGAGTTAATGCATAAGTAGATTAACGGGTACAGACTGTCTGAAGAAACAGATTAGGTCTACTTTCCAATCCATACAATAACTCTTTACATATTTGATAATAACTATCATGTCTCCTAAAATTTCTCTTCTTCAAGTGAAACATCATCAGTTCTGTCAACTAATCCTTACTGTTCCGATAACCTAACTCTGGGAACCTACATGTGCCTCTGTCAATTCTTATACAGATTCAAAGGAAATAACAAGGAGTAAATACAAGTCCTTTTATCACATTTGTTTCTATTTGTTATTAGCTATAAAATCCCTTCTGAATTTTCTTTTCTTTTTTCTTTTTTTGAAACAGAGTCTCGTTCTGTTGCCCAGGCTGGAGTACACTGGTGCAATCTTGGCTCACTGCAACCTCTGCTTCCCAGGTTCAAGCGATTCTCCTGTCTCAGCCTCCTGAGCAGCTGGGACTACAGGCACATGCCACCATGCCCAGCTACTTTTTGTATTTTTTAGTAGAGACGGGGTTTCACCATACTGGTCAGGTTTCGAACTCCTGACCTCAGGTGATCCACCTGCCTCGGCCTCCCAAAGTGCTGGGATTACAGGCGTGAGACACTGCACCTGTCCCCCTTTTGAATTTTCTATAGCCTTCTTAAAAGCACAATTTCAATAAAATAAACAATATGTATTTATTGTAAAAAAAGAAAATGAAAACCTCTCATAACCGATATCCCAGATGTATCTGCTTCTAGTTGTTAAGTTTTAAAATGTAATTTAATGATACTACACACATAATTTTATATCCTACTTTTAAATATAGTATTAGATTATGAACATTTTCTCATGTTATTATCAATTTTTTTACAGAAACCATTTTAAGTACTTCTATATTTCACTGGCTAGCTATCTAGTTATTTATCTAACCAATGCCTTATAGTTATACAGGACCCAATATATCACTGCAATAGATAGGACTTTAGGGGAAAAAATCAATGTACATGAATTTTTTCCACATCTTTGATCATCAGTTTAGGACAGATTACTTGAAGTCTAGTTACTAGGTCTAAGGGTATACATTTTTAATAAGGCTTTTGAACTCATCTTTCTCAAGATGTCTATCCCAGCCCTCAAGAATAGGTTAAATACCCTTGTTCTATGTTATCATGGCACTTTGCATTTTCCCTTCATAATTTTCATCGCCATTTTGAATACTTGGCTATCTTTTTATTTCCTGTTAGACTGTAAACTCATTAAAGTAGGTCCACAAATTATTTTGCTGACTGTGTTTTGCCTAGGGCTTCGCACATAGCACATATTCAATATATATTTTATTGAATTAGTTGCATACCGTTGAATAGTTGCTTATTGCTAAAGGTGTTTGAATCTGTGCCCCGGAAGCACTGTTTACATGTACCCACTGGCTGTATCAATGTTCTAAAAGTGCGATACCCCAAATGGGGTAAAATACCCTGAGTGTGATTCAACTTTGGTTATGAATGAAGCCTGCGATTTAGAACTCGTTTCTCAGCTATAATGAGTTCACTGAGTGTATTAAGCTCGGCATTAAAAATTCAGTGAGACCACGATCTGAACATTACCAACTCTCGGGGCAGAAAATGTCCTTCTTGGCGGGCAATGACCAGCGACACTGTCTCCCCCTGCTTGGTGCTCCTGAGCATGGCCACAAGCTCTTCCTGGGTTCGTCCGGTGACATCTCTCCCATTTACCTAATGAATAAAAGCATATGAACAGCCACAATCACAATACTTGTTATCTCCTTCTACACTAGATAGTTTTTGAAAACAAGAAGCAAGTGGGCTCCCATACTTGAGGAAGCTCTGAAAAGATGAAAACTAAATACATGGGCAAAACCCAACAATGTTTCCCATAATGCATCATCATTATGATGCTGGATGAACTTAGAGTCAGTAATTAATATCAGCAGTTTTTCCTAAGACATCACATTCTTATGTGGGGGAAACTGGACTGACAGATACCAGAAAATGATTCCACTTAAGGTAGAAAGCAGATTTCAAAGGCTTACTTAGCGCCATTTTCTGCCTAATTCAACAAGCAGAGTGAACCATGATCACAAGGCAAATTTCTCTGCAAATAGGAATCTAGCAATAGAATCCTGCAGGTTTTAAACGTATTTAGAAAATTATAGTCACCAGATTATCATAGATTAATGGAAATTCTAATTTGGAGCTACATTAGTCATTTGGTGCATCTTCTTTCATGATCTAGAACAACATGAAAAGCTAAAGTGTTGCTTTTAATGAAGATGTTTGCTTCAAAGGTAAATGGACAATATATAATTATGAAGATGATAATGTTCTCAGACAAAAATAAATGAAAACAAACAGCCACCCTCTTGCTTTTGGTATCCCAAATATATCTCTCTGCAAAATCCCTTCCAGCTGTTTTCATTGCTATCCTAGCACAGATGATAGGGATATGGACAAAGCATAGAATGACCTGAGATACTCTGGCTTGTCCTGGCCAAGTTTGAAAAGACTATTATAAAGACTTTTTAACTTTTTAGCCTAACTGAATATATGTTGAATTCTTAGATTCAATCCAAATTTCACAGGGACCCTAAGAGGTAGCAGTAAGAGAGGGAAGATCAGAAACTGTTTTCATTATCATTTGGCCCCATATCACTGACCTTATTGGGGATTTACAAAGTTAGACTCCTCATTAACCAGTTCTATAATTAAAGTTCTTATCTTGTCTATAAGTAATAATTTTTAATATATATTAGGTTCAAAATAAAAATATTTATATTTATATATATTTCAATGCAATTAAATGGCATTATTTAAATGCCAAGAAATATTTTCATACAACTATTAATTCCAATTCTTACCTCCAAAATTCTGTCCCCTGATTGTAGGCGGCCATCTTTTATTGCTGCTCCCTTTGGTAAAATGTTTTTTACAAAAATGGGACCAGGACCATGTATGGAAGAGTCTCTGGTAACCACAGTGAAACCAAGTCCTTCAGGGCCTAGTGTATAAGAACAGGAAAATGTATAGTCATCTTAAGCATGAGTAATATTATATTCAATCTTACAGTAAGATCTATCTAATTTAGACTAATATAGAATCAGTAAAATATTTACATTCTGGGACATTTTAAATATGCTTCAGTTATTTGGGTTTCAAATGCAGATTATAGGTCCTGACAGGCCATGACGGTATCAAAGTGAATTTAGGGCCCAATCCAGATGTGTAACACTTTGGCTTATTCAGGTTCTAGAAGAAATGCACATGTTATCCAGATGCCCAGGAGATTGATTTCTCAATAAACCATAACCTGACTTCATACTTTCTGAGAAGCAAAAGGCCATTTGACTAAAATTCTGTCAGCCTCTTAAATGAGCTGGACAACCTGTGGCTGAGCCCTCTACTTGTGTCTCAGTTCCTCGTACTGCTGCATCCCATTGTCTGGTCAGCAAGTATCTTGTTGCTCCCGTCCTGTTCTCCTGCATCTCCAATTTCTCCCTTCTCATGTATTTTTCACTCAGTCTAAAGGTATGCTCAGATTTCTCTACCCTGAAGTATCCTTACTTCCATCTTACCGCTTCTTCAAGCTTCCATCACCAGTGACCTACCCACGACCATCTCTGTTGGTCCAGCTTTGATGATTCCCACCATTTTTTTGAAATTGACTCTCTTTGGTTTTCATGTCTTTATTTTCTGATTATTTTCCTATCTCTGATCACATCACATCCGTCACTCTCTCTAAATCTTACCCATTGTCCTCCCATGTAGCCATAGATGTTCCCCAAGGATCTGTCCTAGACCAGTTTGTCTCCTAGATTCCCTGCCTTGGCCAGTTCCTGGATCCAAGTATATCTTCCAGTGAAAGAGACCTAAATCTCTATGGCTCCAATGTCTCTTTTTGATGTCAGCTTCCTAGATGTCATCATGCACATTTCAAACTTCACTATGTACCTCCTCTCCAATCCAGATCCTGACCTTTTCAAATATCCTCATCTACTTAAAATTCTAATTTCTAGCAATGACATCTCCATTATGCAACTTGCTCTGGCTGAAAAACCTCAGCAATCACTGTAATTCTTCTCTTTTTTCCTTCCTACAACCAGTCATTTATTAACACATGCCTATTATGTTTCCACCTTTAGAGAGATGCAGTGCACCCTTTACTTATCCTTTGTTGTTTGGCCTTGTCTTCAGTGTATCTTTTTGCTGTCAGATTAATCTTGCCAAAGTACAGATGTGATGTCATATCTTTCATTTTTGCATTCAAGGCTTTGTAATAAATTTTTAAGGTGATTCTGTGTCTGATTCATTTTTCTATACCCAAAACACCCAAAACACCCAAATCTGTGTCTTACACACAGCTGGATCATTTTTACAAAAAATACAACTGAGGCATTTAAATAAAAAACCTGATTGATAAGTACACTGAAGTATTTTTGTACCTACTAGTCAATGTATATTATTCCCAGAATAGAATTCTTATAGGTGAATGAAATTTTGATCAGAGAATCTTTCCAGAATAATTTTCATATCCTAATTAAAGATACATTATTTGTTTTTGAAAGACATTAAAAGTTTTTCTAAAACTACCTTTTGACCATAAATTCTCTATTAATTCAGACAAGTATCTATAAGATCCTGGTTTCTTTTGAGTTGTCTTGAAAAACACAGAATTTCAGAAGGTTGCAACGGGGGAAGGTAATATAAAGCAGAAGTTACAAAATGAACAAAAGCACAGAAGCACATGAATGCTTATGTATGTGTGTACAATACTGCAAAAATATGCATGTACATACATGATCTCACTGATCTGTGCTTGAAATGGATAGAAAAGTTGAAAAAGATGAAGAAAGAAAATATTATACATGCTTTTGAAATTATGTTTTAAATGTTTGCGATGTTGAATCAGAGAAATTAGTAAACATTACATATTTGCTTTCTGAGGAGTAAATTTTTGTTGTTAGAAGACTGTCTTAGAAAAACAATATGCTTTTTGGACATGGCCTAAAGGATGCTTCAAGAACCACTAATCGTGCTCAGAACAGGGACAACTGAATTTTCATGCCTATTTAGTATTAAGTTGTAATACAATATTGCTCTGTTGATATCAGGTTTGCAATGATTCTTTCCACTTCCCAACATGTCTTTATTATTTTCTTGTTTAAAATAATCTATACGCTCTGAAGAAAATAATAAAAAAGTACAATTTCAAGAAATTTAAGTTACCTAAGAATACACTTAAATCTATTCTTTGATACAATTAAATGAAGGGAGAATTAACTAAATTAGCCTTAATGCATTTCTCTTAACCAATTTTACATGTTACAACAATAGAATGCTATTAGGCATAATTTAATAATTACCTTTCTTTAGGTCAATCTTAATTTTCTTTGCATTTTTCTTGCTGCCAAATCCCATGAGAGGGGAGAGTGAGGGAGAGGATGGTTTTCCTCCCAGCCTTGGTACTCGGGGACTCTTGTTTTGTTGCAGGGAAGTTGATGCATCTGTTTCAGGATTATCAGTTCCTGTGAGATTTGCTGTCTTTAATCCCGATTTTCCATGGACAGGAGGCGGCACTTTGGTTTTCAAAACACCATCATTGTTACCAAAAATGTTAAGAGAACCAATGACTGACTTTTCATACTGTTCACGGTTTTGTGGAGGAAGCACGTGGAGGAGCACACTTGCAGATTTCATTGCCTGGCGGAAGACATCTTGAGCCCTGGAAAGAAAGGTGATAAATGTATGATGACCCTGCTTAGAGGTGCAGCATCTTCTAAAGTACCCCAGCAGGATGGCAACCAAGAGCAGCACAGTGGCTAATCATAGGAGACACGATCAATATTCCTATCAGAATGACTTTGCCAACTATATACTAGTTACCACTTACTATTTGCACTAGGTGCCCCTGCACTGGCTTATACATGCATTATTATCATGCATCCTTCTCTAATTTAGAAAGCATGTGAGGTAAGTATAAATAGCTTTCATTTCACAGACATGGAAGTTGAGGCTCAGAGAGATGAAATAATTTATCCAATGACCCACAGCTTTTACATGTTTCTAAAGATGAAAATCTAACCAGAAGTGATTACCAAAGTGAATATAAAAAGCAAAATAATCTGATATTTTGGATCAGATCATTAGTTAGGTTTCTTTTAGGACATCCTTCTAAAGTACAGATCTTCTCTAACATGGGTTGTGTTACACAAGTTCAAGTTTGACACCCATGTTTGCTCATGGAGACATTTTGGCAGGTGCCTTGGCTGTGCCTAAATGTCTCAGTGGAATTTCAATCCAACACACACCCTTCCTGTTACTCTCACATAGAGCAACTGTGTTTTTCACTTTTATGACCTAGCGCTTTGTGTTCTTCCTCAAACTTCTTATAACATTTTCTCCCCTTTTTCCTCATGTCTCTAGATGCCCTGTGCCCAGGTCAAACAACTGCTTTTCCCATTCTTTCTTGCCCAGAAGATATAAATGAAGGCGTTAAAGGAAAGCTCTTTAGAAGAGGCTGGTTCAGTAGAGAGACAAAAACTTTTATTGTTCTCCTGCTTCTCTTCCCTATTTCTTGAAACTCAGAAGCGACTGAGGAAACTCAGCAGCCATCTTGTGCCCATTTTTCCACTGAAGGATAGTAGCCACATGGCGAGACGGCAAAGCAGAAAACGGAAGCTGCCTGACCCACTGGTGGCTGTGCAGCTGCCGCACTAACTGTGGAGTGCTCTCTTCCACGCTTGCTTGTTGCTAGGAAAAATTAATCTTAATCTTGTTTCAGCTACTCTTATTTCAGGTCTCTGTTCCTAGCAGCCATAGCACATAATAACTAATCATAACCCCAACTGCAATCTGATTCCTCAAACCCTACCCCATACCCCTCTTTCTGAAGTGCTTAATTCTGCAAATTATTAGGGGAAGAAGGAAGATTTCACATAGGCCACCTAACTCCTGTGGCCAGTTCCCCTATGATATTTTTGCTTGTATAGGAATCAGTTTCTACTCCATACTAACTCTATACTAAATTTTTATGAGCCTCAGTTTCCACCTCTATAAAACAGAAGTGATAATGATTGCTTTGCATAATTATAAAGTCCTTGTGAAAAAGCACAGTAATATATTAAAAATTATTACTACTAATAATTATAGTTTTATTTATCATTCATTATTTTAACACAATAGATTCTTCTAAGGTTTCATTTCTTTTCATACTTAGCAGACAGTACCCACTTTTCCTCTACCCACAACCACTCATCTTTGCCCACATGCACACATACAATATTGACAACTAATGCCCAGCGAGAAGATGTATTAGGAGCTGTTTTGGTCAGAAACAAGAGGGTGGTGATGACTCTCAAGGATTATTAGTACTTAGTCCTTTGGTCTAGAATCCCACTGCAATGCCAACATACATTTAAAAAATATGCATCAGATTACTACACACTCTAATTCCTGGGTACAGGAAGCTATTCCCTTAACATTTTTACATGCAGAAAGATGATTTCTTGAGGGAGACAGTATTATTTATTTATTTACTTATTTATTTATTTTGAAGACAGAGTCTCTCCCTGTCACCCAGGGTGGAGTGCAAAGGCACGATCTTGGCTCACTGCAACCTCCGTCTCCCAGGTTCAAGCGATTCTCCTGCCTCAGCCTACCAAGTAGCTGGGATTACAGGCACGTACCACCACGCCTGGCTAAGTTTTTTGTACCTTTAGTAGAGATGGGGTTTCACCATGTTGGCCAGCTGGTCTTGAACTCCTGACCTCATGATCTGCCCTCCTCGGGCCCCCAAAATGCTGGGATTACAGGCATGAACCACTCTGCCTGGCCAGGAGACGGTATTTTAATTTTATTTTTTTCTGTTTGTTTCTATGATTCAGTGAGTCCTCAGACATCTCTCACAGATTTTTTAGTTTAAGGAAGACTGCTGACACCAAGAAAGTTAATTAATAAGCTGAACTAACAGTCTGTGAAAAGAGCCGTTAAATACCAGTTTAAGTGACCCATAGCCCAAGAAAAACAAACCCGTTCAACGACGCCCCAGTAAAGACAGCCAGGCAGGAAGGCTTGTGATATTCTGTAGTTTAGCATTCTCAGACCTGCCAGAGACATATGTGGGCCACCTTTGAGTAGGCTAAAACATTAGAAGCATTCAAAAATGGATGTCCTGGATCATTCAAAGGGAACTGACTAGAAATTCTACCTACTATTTTGACCATAATGAGTTCAGTAATGATTATAACCATGCTAGGTATCAAGAAAGTAAATAAAACAATGAAAAAATGCTTACTGAGCAAAGGTTTTGTCTACGAGATCCACATTGTTGATTTTTACAATACATTCATTTTCGTGAAATAGTCCCTCCCGCTTGGACCTGCTGTTTTCTTCAATGCCTCGGATGAAGAGTCCTAGAATCCTAAATGCAAAATTTAGATTGAAATATAATTACTGAATAATAAATGCTAATTATTTCTCCACTTGCAACTATTCAGAAATACATATTGATTTCTGTTTACAAAAGAAATTTTACTTTATATTCCGGCAACTGTTTGTTATGTTAATCCCTAATCCAAAAAAAGCCAAAACTGACTACAAGAGAAAAAGCTCTTCTAGATAAATATGCATAAGTACCAACATCAATCTGCGACTTCATTTCTCATGCTTGCAGTAAACTTATTGAAAGGCTAGTTTAGTGGAGTTGACACCAAAGACTTGTGGTTTGGAGAAGGGCATCACACCTGACTATAATAAGTAAGTCTGAGTTAGTGCCAACGCGGCAATGTGATGTTTAGCAGTGAGAGAGCATTAGGGTATTCACAGTAACGTTTTTGCAGTCTTACTACCTATTCTAATAATTTGCATTTTAAGAAGTAAACAAACATTTAAGCTCAGATCATATTACTCAGTTTAGAAGGAAGCTGGATCCCATTTGTCGGTGCTACCAAATCAAGTATGTGTTGGGTGTTTTCTGTGTGATCAGGATGGAGGAGTATGAGACAAAGCCATAGGACCAGGACCAGGTAATTTCACTACACATTTGGGGGACAGCTGAAGTCCAAAAACTAAAGACATTAACAAGCCTAGAGCCTTCAAAGATTTGAGAGCTAACTAGATGGGAGACCAGTGCCACACACAAAGGCTTTCAACAAACAGTCAATGAACTTAATCTGATGGACCTAGAGGGGGGCACCCAGTAGACCCCACTTCCGAATAGGGCAGTGACATGATGAAGGCAGGCTTTGGGAAGAGTTGTCCGAAATTTCAACCAAGAAGAGGCCAAATTAGAGAGGATACCAAGAGGCCTCTGGATTTTTGTGGCTGTAGCTTAGAATCAGGAGGGTTGGAAGAGAAGGAAAGAAGAAAGAAAACTATAGCCACAAGGATTAAAATACGTATGTGTGTGTGTGTGTGTGTGTGTACACACATACATACACAATTCTATTACATATATAAACCAAAACTAAACCAAAAACCACAAGAAATGGAACTTATACGTATTTTCATTATTTCTCATTTGTGGGATTTCCCTTCTCCTTGTGATGTGACAAGGCTTAGCTGTGTCCCAGAGTAAGAAAGATATGTCCTGCAAGAGGAGTCTGCTAGGTTTGGAGAAACTGTGATCTGCACTTTATCAATCCTCTTGTTTTTCTACTTTGTCACTCTCTTTTGTATAAAAACCATGTGTGCTATTACAAAATACCTTCACATTAAATTTCAAATCTAAATAAAACATGAGTACATTTTATGTGTAAATAACAGGGTCAGCCACAGAAAAGGGCAATCTATAATGCAAGTATTAGAGAAAGCAGTTCTCCTGTTTGGAGTGGCCATGAAGTTGAGCCTCTGTCCCCTTAATGAGCTCCCATCATCTCAAGACCTCAACAGGCAGGGCAGTGATATTTGGGTCTCACTTCAAAAATGTTAAACGAATACAGCACGCTGCTGCAGGAGAAAGAACAGCAAACAGCCATGCCATCTACTGCAGGGAAGGCTCAGGGTCACAGGCACAAGTGTGCAGTGGGGTCTTGTGGTTCATTTCCTAGTTCCAGTAGGTTAGCAAATTAATCATATTCTGTGTTACTTTAATCTTGAAACACAGTATTAAAAATGAAACTATTTGACACATTAAAATAATAGATAAAAATTATGGTTTTTTTTCCCCTAAATTAAACAGCATCCTAAGAGTTCACATTTTGGATTTCTGTTAGGGTGGATTCACAATAACTTGATCCATTAGGAGGCTCACATGTGGTTTTAAACTTGTTTATGTAAGTGATATTTTTTTAACAAGCATTCAAGTCTTCCTTTAATTTAATTCAGTACATCATCAGTCATGTAATGTTACTCCCTAGGATTTAATTTCACATTTTGGGAGATGAATTAATTCTTTCGGGCCACTGGGTTGCAATTTAGCTGGCATATTACAGCTGGAGTATGCTATGTGAACCTCACTGATCTAAATAATCTAACTTTCCATGAAAAATTTATTGACAGAATAAGCCCAACTGTAAAACCCATGTGTCAGAGGTAATTTTGGTAAAATGTAAAACTGACTGATTTTATTAGTTTGGTCCCTGGCAACAAACCACTTCTGCCCTCTCTGCTCCATGGAAGGGATAGATTCCCTCCAGTTTGATTTCATCCAGACCAATACAAGAAGGCTCAGAAAACAATACCTCATTATCTTCTTTGCCCTAAACTGGTGGGCTGTGGTAGCTGTCTCATTTGGGACCAAGACTCACAGAATTTAAAGATTAATGCTGTCGAGGAGTTATAGGCCAAGACTAACCAGTTAATTTGCATTAATGAACAGTGATAAAGGATGCTGAAATCCACAGCCTCACAGAATTAGAGGGGTAACAATTCTTCTTGCTCTTCTAATTATCACTTAGGCAACCAACATCTTCTCCTTGCCCCCTTCCTGTTCTTTTCTCAATGTCACACAGCCTCAGTGACTCTATCAGCTTAGCATTTTTGTTTGAACATCTCTTCTCACAGTCTTTATCAGCCTTCATCCAGCCATTCTCCTTCTCTCTCCTGTTTAGCTGTCTTCCCTATGAAACTGAGGCATATTATGCATCTGTACTGAAACGAATTAGATTTCATGTTTTTAATTAACAAAAACCACATTGATTTTAAAAATCTGAATGAAATTAAGTTGCATTTTAGTTGCAAGAACTTTGGTGTTTTTTTATGTTTGCTGTGTTTTTACTGGGAAAGCCAATGGCCCTCAATACAAGCAGCATTCAGCACCCCTCTGCGATGGTATCTAATGAATTCATTGAGGTTTTATCTAGCAGAGCAGCCACTATAATTTACTTAGGATGATCTAACTTAGATTAGGTTTCTTATTCAACAACAGGTGTGGCAACATTTTCTAAAAGAAAAAAAGTAAAAAAATACATTGGAGCCAAAGCCAATTACAGTAATCTTAGTAAAAAAATTAAATGTAAATTCTAATTTAAAATAATGGCACAAACCAATAAATGGAAGGAAATTAAGAGCAAAGTATACCACTATGACCTTAACGAAGCCCCTGTGCTCACACAGTGAAACCATATGGCACTACGAAGTCAGACACTAGTCTGACATGCTCTATACGCAGTTGCATCTAGACACATGGGTTGAGTTAAGTGTGCTGTTTCAGCCTGTACTCATTACTTCTTAACTTTTATTGGCTCATGTCTCCACTTCCATAGCATTTTTAATGTTTTTTAATTAAATTTCCTTTCTATAATACTGGTGGATAGCAAAAAAAAATTAATAGAACTATTTCACCAAGTTACTGAACAGTTAACCATGAACTTATAATAAAACTGCATTTCTGAATCAGGCTTTTTGGTTTTAGCCAAAATAATCATCATACTGATGATTTACACGTTCATACATTAGGTGTTTTACAAGGAACTTTCACATTTTTAATGTTATTTAATCCCCATAACCTTGATGTAAAGTAGGTACTCAAAAGGGGCAAGTTTAGGGGACTTGCTCAAGGTTATAAAAAAGAACATGGGGATTCAAATCCAATTGTTCTGAAACCACGTCCAATACTCTTTCTTCTATTCTACAAGGCTTGTTCTAGGAATCAGAACCAGGAAGGAGAAGGGAGGAAATCAATAAAGCTCAGTGTATTTCCCTCGTTTGAAGTGAGAGAATGTGATTTGTGATCTACAGGATCAGCTTGTTTTCTGAACTACTGAAAATGAAGTATAGTGACTGTCACACTGTATATTTTCTCATTTTTGGAAATTGGGAAGATCTTGTGCTCTATCTCAGCTTCATTAAACTAAAGAGCCTGGTCATTTAACAGCTCTGGTAGTTCACAAAACTCTGTCAGTGTACTTCTGCCAAAAGTCATTAGAATTTCTCATGACAACTGAGTAAATATTCACCCTATCTATCAAAAACAACCTCAGTTTGTCCTATGCCATAACCCATAACATTTATAAACACACTTATTAACACATACAGGAAATGAGACAATAAGAGCTGCTAGCTTTTTGGTTCATTTCTTTTGGGGAACATTCATTCCAGCGAGAGCTTGGCATCAGATGTTATTTGCAAAAAAAAAAAAAAAAAAAAAAAGGTGATGACTTCGCAATTACAGGTAGCAGATGGCTACCTGCTGAATATGATGCCAACCAAAATACCATGACTAAATCTGTTCTTTTCGCTATAGGGCAGACTGAATTGAATAAATATTCAGAACCACTAAATTAATACTATATAACCTTTGAGAAAATTTTAGTTCTTGAAAGAAAAATGAAGTGAGAAGTTAGGAGAGCTGGATTTTGTATGAGCTTGGGAAAATCAATTGACTTGTCTCGTCTTTGATATCCTAAACTAAACTAAGGAATCCCCCTTTTTCAATGATGTGTTTAAGAAAATAAATTCAGTAAGTTAACTAAAATCATGTCATGTTAGTGAAAAACTGATTTTCTTTTAAGTTTCTGACAACCCTTGTCAATATCAATCTAGTGGTAAACGTGGTCGTCTTATTACAAAGTGACATAATATCTAAAACAAGTTCAGTACAATTGTTTTAATAGGGGTAATATGAACTCTGAGGCACACACTTTAATTTCCATCAAGAGAACAAGTTTTAAATCCAGTTAGATAGATGTAAATTTCAAGAAGTGTTGATACAATCTACAATGCCATTTTTACTAGTGTGGATTTAGCAACATAATATATTAAAAATTCCAAAAGGATGTGGTAAATTATTTTTAATTGACTAAATTATATTTTAGGAAAATACAGCATGATGACACATTGCTTCTATAAAGCCATCATACATACACAGCATCAGATATAGCTACTTAAAATGTTAGAATATTTATTATTCTAAATGCTACATACTTGAAGAATAACAGGATATATCAATTTGGAATTATTATACTCACTTGTTGAAGCATATTCTGGAATATTAAAAAATTCAGTTGCAACATTTGTCTAACAATATGTTAACATCCTTGCCAAGGATTCTGTTTACTATGTGTCACTGATAAGGATACTTTAAGAAAGTATTTATAATTAATTGTAAATGGAGAAACTGTGATTGATTTTTTTCCCCATTACATCCTAAAGTCAATTATTTTATTTTGTTTCCAACACTTAAGTGGCCAACAGAAGTATGTCTTGAGGTATCCATTTGAATAATAGAATTCACATTTAATCTCCTCTTGAAAAATATTTGGGAAAAGGAGCTCAAATCAGGGTTTTCATTAGCATGAGCTTCTGGAATGAGAAAAACATCTTACCTTCCACTCAGAGATGAAAAGAAGGGCACTACATGTATTCCCAATGGGCCTCCTTCCCCAGAAATCTCCACTGTTCTTGTCATATCACTGGGGCAGAAAAAAACAAGAGCACAAATGAGTGTCTGCTAAAAAACAGAGGAGGCACATCTAAAACACACACACACACATATGCGCGCACACACACACACACACACACTGCTCAGGATTATATCAACTAATATAACTTCAAAGTCAAAAGAGTACATAATTTATTGGTATGTACAGATGATCCAGAAAACAAAATGTTTAAAAGGCTATCTGATTTCTTACTTTTACTCCTAGAAGAGGAACAAATGGAAATGACTACCTACAAAAATAACTTCCTACTTAACTTAATCTGCATAAATCAACATATTTTAAAAGAGGTACACAAAAATTAAAATTTTCCCCATTGAAACACACTCGAAAATTACTGTATAGATCATAAAAAACACAGAAGAAAGCACATTGATGCTTCAGCACAAAGTAGGCTTCTTCTCTGGAACAGAGGAAAAATGAAATAAAATATTTATTAGAAAAAGCAGAGAATTACGTGTTATAACGGCTGTGAAGCCACAGTTGGTAATACATATGGGCATGTTCAAAGCAATATAAATCAAAACTCAAACTTGCTTTTCAATAAGGCATCAGTTATATTCAACAGAACAATTCCGAATTTTCACCTCCTATATTTTTGTAAAGGTAGAAAAAGAGGTTGCAAAGCCTGAGGAAAATATATTATAGAAAGAAACAGAAAGCCTGACCTGCCTAACCTACTCCAGATTAAAGAAAGGATGAGCTAGAAACATTAATGGATTGTGTGTATGACTGAAATATAGAAGGCACTGGGAGCTTTTGAGTAATAAAGAGTAGAACTAACAAGTTTTCATAAACATGAAAAATAATAACTGTGAACAATTACTGGCTCCTTTAATCCCAGGGAGAAAATATAATTGTCAGAAGAAAATAACAAAGTTGAAGCAAACATCCACGTTATGAAAATTGTAAGCAGGTCTCCATTGTTTCCTATTCACATGAAAATGACCTGAAACTAGATGTCAAATTAAGAGCTACAGCCGTTTTCTGCTCCAAATAAGAGCTACAGCTACAAATGCTTTCTGCTCCAAATTGAAAACGGTGAAATTTTGACTTCTTGCTGGAAAGTTGAGAACAGCATTAAGCAAAATGCATGATGAATTCACTCTGCATGAAGTATTCTCTAAATTATCAGCAATCTAAAATAAATACATTAAATATATTCTCATCAGTGGATTAGGTTGATTTTTAATGTGTTTTCTTTGCAAGCCTATTATCATTAAGAAATGCAAAAAAGAGCACATCAGTTTTCAGCATTTGTGGAATATGATGAAATTTCAAATCTGGTAAAAAATTTCAAATGAGTTTTGCCCAGATATTGCTGATATATGTAAAACTTGTCCAGTCAAGCAGCTTATGTCAGAGGCTTGGAATAAAACCTAAAAACAAAACAAATCTTAGAGTGATAATATAGTATTAAATGATTCATCTCTATATATTTGAGGATATGAACATTCATATATGTATATGGACTGTTATATATAGATATGCATTATAAGGTCTGAATATAAAATGCTTGGTTGACAGAGAAAGTTGTATGGCTTTCAATAGACAAAAAAGCAATACGTTTTATATACTAACAGAATTTATAGTGCATTTTTAGGCATTTGTGGAAGACTAAACCGAAAGCATTTGCATTCTAGGTTTACAATACTGCTTTTAAAGACTTTTATAAACAGAGATTCAAATTTTGCTTAGTCACTGAAAATTATTACCCTTACCTTTGTAACATATTTTTATAGTTTTGCACTGAAAGCACAACACAAATCTTTCCTAATAAATGTATCAAGTATCCACATGCTGAGAGATAGCATCCATATGTAATATCTAGAGGCATTTGGAATGTGTTTAGTCTGTTATAGACTCTAACTTTTCAGCTTAAGAATTTTTAGAATACCTTTTATGAATTCTCATGTTCTTTTCTATTTCACAAATATTTCTTTACTCCCACTCAAAATCCCTTCTATAAGACATAATAAATTATATGTATCATACTGATACCTACTCTTTAGTAATCATTGATAATGTGTTTTTACATTCACTTAATAAAGCCAAACATTTTTGTTTAAGTAACCAATCTTTTAAAAAAAATACTTAAAAAATTTGTGAGAATGGAGTTTTAAAAGTTGAATTCTATTTTGAGATTCTCCTTTCAGTATCTCAGAATAAATTTTTATTCTACCATTACACACAATAGTTGCAATTTTGTAGCTAGAAGCGTTTTTGATAACTTTTAAATTATTATCACAAAAATAGTACTATCCCAGAAAAAAAGCCTAACAGACTTTCAATTTTGTTTACTGTAATATATAAGCACTTATAGAAAGTTAGAACTATTTAATAAAGATAAGTAATAAAATTTTACATAGACCATGTCTCATCATGTTCTTTATAAAATGTTATCCATTATTTGTTTAAAGACGGAAAGGAGAACATTTGAAAAATAATGCCCCATGGACCATTTCACATATTTTTATTTATTTTAAAAGAGAAAACAGCCCTCAGTACTAGAAATACATGATGGAATTCTGCTCTGTAGAGATCTCTATATGTGCACTCTTCATGGAAGAGAAACACAGCAAGTAGGACTGGACACAATTATTTGACTACATATCTCATAAAGTGAGATTTTACAAAGACATGAAAATAGGCTATTATTGCTATTTGTTTAGATAAACTCTAGAGTAGAATTCAGGGACTAGGGACCAGGACATGTGCACATTTATGTTTGTTTTAGAGGACAGTATAGTAGCCAGAAAATAAGCTAGAAGGTTGATTTAAAATGGAAAACACGGAAAATGAGGTAGAAAAGAGATATTCTGGCAATGGAAAGAAAAAGTGGTTGACAGCCACTTACAAAAAAAAAAAAAAAAAACAGAAAATAAACTGTGTGGGATAAAAGAAAAATATTTTGGTTATACATAGAAGAAAACCGGGAAAATTTTACTAAGATCAAAATAGCTATCTTTATACAACTTTCTAAGACATACTAAAACAAGCAGATAGTTACAAAGCATTAGTTCAACTAGTATTAAACTAGCAAAATGCTGTAAGATCTAATTGATAAAACTGGAACCAGCTGCTACCAATGTGAAATTTAGACAAAACTGTAGGCGAAGCTGCAGAATCAGTGGCCTAAAAATGAGACTGTCATGAATGGCAACTCTGCTAGAGCTAGAAGTGAAAGGCTTCATTTGGTTTCCCTCCAGAAGAAAGACTTCAAGCTTGAGGGAAAAATATACGACAGAAGCTGCAGATGTTTTAAGTCTCATTTCTTTACACAAGGCAAACGGACAGCATTTTTAACACTAAGATTATTGAACTCAGTGGCAGGTCACTTGTTGAGGGATGGAAGAGATGAGATTGAGGATGGGGAGGAGGAGGTAATTTATTTCAGAAGAAAATCATGATTCACATGTGTAATTACAGAGAAAGTGTATCCCAGTGGTAACTTTTGAGTCAGAAGTCTGAGTAAATTATTTTAATTAAGACCTGGTGCCTCAGTTTCCTCATTTGCACACAGAGAACATTAAGATTAGGTAATTCCCGGCCAGGAACGGTGGCTCATGTCTGTAATCCCAGCACTTTGGGAGGCCGAGGTGGGCAGATCACTTGAGGTCAGAAGTTCGAGACCAGCCTGGCCACCATGGAGAAACCCCATCTCTACTAAAAATACAAAAATTAGCCGGGTGTGGTGGCACACACTTGTAGTCCCAGCTACTTGGGAGGCTGAGGCACGAGAATCACTTGAACCCAAGGGGCAGAGGTTGCAGTGAGCTGAGATCATACCACTTCACTCCAGCCTGGGTGAAAGAGCAAAACTTCATCTCAAAAGAAAAAAAAAAAAAAGATTAGGTATTTCCCTATTAGAGTTGTTGGCTTTAATAAGAAAAATAAAGATCTTAACACATATATGTCACACATACCACATCTGGTATTTACAAAGTGTTCAATAACTACCTGCTATTAGTATGATTGTTAGAACTTTCTAAGGAAACAAGCTTATAGGCTAAAAGAGAATAATCCATTTTTTTTTCTATTGATTTCCTCAGTAAGACTTTCTTTAAAAAGCCTTAAATACTGCAGGATTGAGGAACACGTTTTATTTGCAATCAGACTGCTGACATGCAGAGAGAAGACAAAGGGCTGCAGCACATGGGTGAGTGTTAGCTGATTTTCTGGAAGGGTGGATTCACAGATCATCTGTGGCATGCAATGATATGAGAGGCAGACTACAGAGGTAAACCTCCAGGAAGAATCTGCAGATAACCTTGAACTCTACTTGATGGTGAAATGTCTTGAGGATGCAAATGTACTGAGTAAAAATCTATCAAAGACTTTGTTGGTGGTGATGAGATCCACTTACTTCACTTGAATTCAACACATATTAATTGAGTTGTTTCACTGGGGAAGTTCCACAAGGAAAAAACAAAGACCAATGCTTGAGGAGTTTATAATCTAAGGGGAGGGTTGCGACAGGTAATAAAAAAGAACAGAAAGCAATGGGTCACAGTAGTAGATTCTTGGTGAATGCAAGCTATTACTGGGGAGGCAGTGTACTAACCTTCTTCTGGACATTATATCATGTACAGATATTAAATCTATAAAGCAAATATTTATATCACATCCATTTTAGAAGTAAACTTATGCTTAGAGAGTCTAATAATTTGTCCAACATCCTACCGTTTCTATAGAGTCAAGACTCAAATAGGGATTTATTGCATCCCAGAGCAGAGTTCTTAACTGCTTAACCAAGGTGCAGTTTCAAAGTGGAGGCACCTTGTGATGTGTTTCAGAGGAGGAGGGTACAGGATTAGGAAGGGAAGCTGGGATTAGGAATCTATTCCTGAAGAAGGACAAATGGGTCTTCCATCAGAAAAGACAGGTGAGGGGATGGAGTGGGCATGCACAGGAGAGAAAGTCAACTGTATGGAGATATTGAACGAGGATAGTCTGTAAGCATAACAATTGGTTGTAATATTAGAGAGAGGGAGGGAGGGAGGAAGGTGGGAGAGAGAGAGAATAAGGAGGAGGAAGAAGAAGGGAGAAAAGGGAAACAAAGAAAGGTGCTGTGTATAAGAGACAGATTAAACCATTAGCTTGAGATCAAAACTCAGAGTGGTGTGTTAAATTTCTGGCTAGCAAATTTATACTTAATTTGCAGAAAATGAAGTCACTACAGGTTCTAGAATTAGGGAAAAGAGTGATAAATGCTATGGTTTAGAAATATTTATGCAGTGATATGTGAGACCAATTGGAAAAGGGAACCACAAGGGAGAGATTGGTACTTGAGGCAGGAATTACTAAATTATTGCAATAATCTAGCTGCAACTAATAGAGTAATAGAGCCTTGAACAATGATTACAGGAATAAAGCATCAAAACATGGGGAAATGTCCCACATATTTTGAGATGGCCTCTGCAAACAGTTTGACCAATGAATAGATATCCTGGACACAGGAGAGGATAGGCTAAAATGCGCTGGCAGTTTTAAGAATGAAACAAAAGGCAAGTCTGGAAGAAGGCTTATTTGGGGAAGTAGGAGTGGAGAGATAAGGCAGAGTCAGAAATGAGATAGGAATTAGGGATGAGGTAAAGGTCTTTTGTACATATTGCTTGCTATTTAAAGAGACATTCAAAGTGTAATTTTCTTAAAAAACCACCAAACCTCTTGCTTCATTGTCTTTTTAAGATGAAAATAAGTTGAGTGGTGCTTCATAAGAGATGCATATTGTAAAACTATTTGGAGAATGTCTTTTAAATGTTATTTTTCTTTAAATAAAGATGTTTGTGTTAATAATGGGTGAGCAGTTAACAGTTTTGCTTATGATTTATGGAGCAATGTGTTTTATCCATTCGGTCATTCACTCAGCAAATATGTCCCTATTATATTCCAAGACCTGTATTAGGTGTCAGAAATCCTTTGGAGGATTCACCGTCTTGCTTGGGTGAATGAGAAATAGTTACAATAAACTACAATCTGTGTAAAAATGACAATGATAATGGCAATAGCAATTAATGTTTCTCCAGCCTTTCATTTAGCATTGTGCTAAGTCAGTTGTCTGTACTATATCTCATTTAATCTTCACAATAATCTATGTGACCATGATACCAATTTTCCTATGAAGATACATATTAAAGAAGTAATGTAATTAGTCCAAGATGGCACAGGTAGTAAGTAGCAGAGCTAGTACTCAAACCCAAGACTTACCTAAATCCAAAAGTTTTGGAACTAAGGAATGGCTTGATAAATTCTGTGGTTTAAAAAATTTTATCCAACAGTAATACGTGGGATCAATTAGAATAAGGATAAACTGATATTTGACAGAGAAGTTAGTAGGTTATTATAATGCTGTAGCTGAGGGATAACAAAGGCTTGAGCAATGATTATAGAAATTAAACAGTTTCAAGACATTTTGAGACAGACTACAAATAATTTACTTAGCTTCTATGTGGATGTGTGCCCAAAGTCCTATGCGTGGGCCAAGCCCTGTGGGATATGAGATTCTCCCTGCCCCAGGAGCATATGGACCATGTAATTCAGCCAGAATTGGCTTCCTAATTTCACTTCAACTGTTTTTCATCTCAGACTGGCTAGAATCAATGTCCTCTCTTAGAACTGTAACCTCCAAGCTTTCCCCCATGCATTCAATGGAATTAGATTGTTATCATCCTCTTCCCACTCCAGGGTCTTAAAGTGTTGGGAATTGCATTCACTCTACTTTTTGAATTTGATATAAAACTGATTTTAGCTGAACTTTTATACGAGAACTTTCCTAGCCTTGGTCAGGCAGCATGAAATAAAACACCAAGGCATCAGGGAATGTACACGCAACAGGAATGTTTGAAATAGTGGCTTTGTAGACAAGAGTGGTGGGTGTCAATTAAGTCTCTAGCTGTCACTTAATTGCTCTGAATTGCAGTTCTTTAACCTATTAAAGGTGATATGAAAACTCATGTGAAAAGCCCGTTTTGATGATCAAATATATATATATATATATATATATATATATATATATACACACACATATACATTTTTTAACTAAATAATATATATATTTTTGGCCGGGCGTGGTAGCTCATGCCTGTAATTCCAGCACTTTGGGAGGCCGAGGCAGGAGTTTGAGACCAGCCTGACCAACATGGAGAAACCCTGTCTCTGCTAAAAATACAAAATTAGCTCGGCCTGGGGTGGCACATGCCTGTAATCCCAGCTACTTGGGAGGCTGAGGCAGGAGAATCACTTGAACCTGGGAGGCGGAGGTTGTGGTGAGCTGAGATCGCGCCATTGCACTCCAACCTGGGCAACAAGAGCAAAACTCCATCTCAAAATAAAAATAAAATAAATAAATAAATAAAAGAATACATATATTTTTAAGTTCCTATACGCCATTTCTCTCAATTCCCTGTAGCTGAAGAAAGCTTGGCTAATTTGTTCATACAGCCATAAACCAAACTAATGTTGACTCTATGATGCTACTCACATAGCATTTGGACAAGATATTAACAAACTTTTCAAAAAGCTAACACTGAAATAAGTGAAATTAAAGCCAAACTGAATAAGAGCATTACAATCATTATGTCTACCTCCAGAAACAATCTTATTAGTTTCTGGAGGTAGACATAATTAGATAATCTTATTAAGTTTCTGAAAAGATGGTGCTTTGAAGATTTTCTATTACTCCCCACCCCATATCCCCCCAATTTTTCTTTTTTTTAGAGAGAGAGAGGGTCGGTCTCCCTATGTTGCAAGATGGACTGGAACTCCTGCACTCAAGTGATCCTCTGTATCAGCTTCTCAAGTAGCTGGGATGATAGGCAGGCACCACCTAGCCTAGTTCCTATCAAATTTTTAATACTGTACAGCTCATCAATCAAAGAAACAATGTAAATAAAGAGTAACTATGCTCACGTGGCTATAAATAAGTTTGAGGAGAATCCATACAGTAAAGCACATGACAAAGGATGATGACCTATGTTTTTAAGAAGCTAATTTCATGCTAATTGTTTGGACTAAATGAAAGGAATATGTTGACTGCATGAATAATTATAAACTTCAGTAGCTTTACCTAATGCTGAAGTAACCATCTATTAAATATGAAATTATTTTCCTTATGCCAAATTTGAAGTGCATTAAACAAAATGATGATTAGAATAATAATAGAGATGATGTGATATTAATGATAGTAGTAGAAACAGCAGCAAATACTCACAGGATTTATCCTAACCACAACACTGCAAAATGGTCTACATGTATTAACTCATTTAATACCCATACTAACCCTCTGAATAAGGTTTTAATACTATTTCCATTCTACAGACCAGAAACTAAGGGAAAGAGAAATGAGTAACTTGTCTAAGCTCACAGGACTAGTAAAGAGGCATAGCTGCGATATGAACCCAGGCACTACTTAGAGCTAAACTGGGAATCAATGCAAAGCAAAGAAAGTACTGGGAAACATGGCAGCCACTGACAGCAAATGAGCTGCCTTCATTAAGAACATGAAAAACCCTGGTTGATAGACAGGGTTCATTTTATTTCATCAAGTAAACTATTGCAAGGGTGTTAAAGCACAATACAAAGTAGTACTCAAAGAGCTAAATTTAGGGTTCCCTGGTGGTCTAGTGGCTAGGATTTGGTGCCTTCAAAGAGCTAAAGTCAAAGTAAAACCACCACAATGACCTCTGAAATGTTCATTTGAAATTGCTGTTTGAGGAGAGAAAAAAGTAATTCAGAAATCCTGGGTACAGAAGAGTATTGGATGGATTAAGGATCATTTGTATATATGTTTGTCAGTAAGTTCTCATACGAAGAAAACACTAGAAAAGAAGAATTAAGTAACTGTTAGACTTGGGACATGTTTCACTCCATGATTCTACTTATCCTGATCTTTCTTGTAAAGTAAGAACAATTATAAACTATTAAAAAACACATCAAATTGAAACAAATCAGATATTCTTATCTGCATAAAGAGAATACCTCAATGTGTCCTTAGTTTTTGGCGAAGTTAGTAGTTCTGTCTGTACACCATTCATAACTTCTCTGTCTTCCAAGTTCTGCGTGGAATCCTGGAGTGAAACAAAGTCATAAGCATGTGATGCTGTGCATATTGAATAGAAAATCTGAATAAAATATCTCAATATGGGAGAGTAAACCACTTTATGCTGGATATATACAGTATGCTCTAATTTCTTTATAAACTGGAAGCAGGTGTTAATCTTTTCAGTGCTTTCAATGTTCTTTTCTCTCCTGTTTGGTTTCTGAAATGCTCAAATGGGTCATCTACACAACACAATATGTTAAGAGCTTTGGAATACTTCATTTAGCTTCTTGCTACTCAGCCATAGGCTTTTGGGATTGAGTGTTTTAAACCAGGAAGGAAAAGAATACCAAAGGGGAGGCTCTGGTGACAGATGGTGATATATTAGCCTTAAGGTATGTACTTGCTTGCCCCTCACAACATTAAAATATAAAGAAAAGAAAAATCCATGAAAAAACATTGCCTGGCAAAGTCACCTCTGTCAAAGTCAGGCAGAAACACTGCAGGAAGAAGAAATCCAGAATTCTTACTTTGTCATGAAATTTGATTCTGAGGATAATCTTCAGAGAGAGATTCAAATTGCCCATTTAATTTCTAAAATTGTAAACAGGCTCCCACTACAGAAAGGTTAGAGGGTCAGAGAGGCCCTGTACTCCAGGACAGTGGCAAAGTTGTATTGGATGTTACCCAGAGAAGCAGAGGAGAGGATGGATTCTAGAAAGCACGCCTGATGCTGCTGCTTCCTTACGGAAGACATTAAGCCTCAGAGCTGTTCTCTAACAGGGAATCCTGTGGATACCCCTCTCTTCATAAGCAGAGTCACAATAAACTATTGTTAGATGTGGGCTCTGGTTTCATCAAAGCAACAAGCCAGATATAGAAAGACCCATTATCAAAAACCCACACTTATAAACAGCATTTATGCATCTGAATGCATTATTCCAACAGAGTAAGAAAGACAACATACGAGCTTAAGAGGCTGGACATAAGTAAATTAGGTTATCTTTTTTTGTTTTATTTATTTATTTATTTATTTATTTATTTATTTATTTATTTTTTGAGACAGAGTCTTGCTCTGTCGCCCAGGCTGGAGTGCAGTGGCGCGATCTTGGCTCACTGCAACCTCCGCCTCCCTGGTTCACGCCGTTCTCCTGGCTCAGCCTCCCGAGTGGCTGGGACTACAGGTGCCCACCACTACACCCGGCTAATTTTGCTTTTGTATTTTTAGTAGAGATGGGGCTTCACCGTGTTAGCCAGGATGGTCTCGATCTCCTGATCTCATGATCTGGTCGTCTTGGCCTCCCAAGTGCTGGGATTACAGGCATGAGCCACCGCGCCCAGCGAGGTTATTATTTTAAAGAAAGTAAGACATAACTGCAACAGAAGCACTTTGTTGTAGTGAACTGAGTTAAAAATATGTCTCTCACTTTTAGATTGAGTAGCAACGTTTCATGCAGGGGTTGGTAGTTTTGTGAAAGACTTGGTCTACGCTAGACTTTTAAAAAATTAATTTTTTCCTTTTCACGTAGATAAGAAGGAATTTCCATAAGGCTAAAGAACACTTCATGGTTTAAGGTACCAAATTTTAAAAGACGAATGTTTTTGAAAGCTCTCAAACATTCATATTATTATGAAGGGCTTGATATATGCTTACAGATAAATGGAGACAGGGTTGGGCGGGTTACAAAAATACTTAGGTAGACAATTTAACATAATATTGGAACCTGTGATTATCATGTATGTCAGGATATTTGATGACCTCATTTTTGCCAAAATCATTAACTTTCTTATCTGTTTCTCTTACACAGGAATGAATGTGTGTCTGCTTCTCTATATATCAAGCACATAACACCAAGAGTTCATTGTATTAATTTTCTAATGTTGTATAATAAATTATCCCACAACTTAATATATTAAAAAAATAAACATTTATTATCTCTCATAGTTTCTGTGAGCCAGAGATTTAGAAGTAGCTTAGCTGGGTGGTTCTAGGGTTGGATCTCCTGTAAGTCTGCAGCCCCATGTCTGTGGGGCTGCAGCTACAATCAGCTAAAGGATTGCCTTAAGATCATTTTTATTTCTTACAACAGCTTTATTGATATGTAATTTACATAAGAGTCACCATTTTAAAGAGTACAATTAAGTGGTTTTCAGTATATTCAGAGTTTTGTAACCATCACCAACTAATGTCAGAACATTTCTATCACCCCAAAAAGAAACCCCAAACCCCATTAGCAGTCATTCCTCATCCTCCCCTTCCCCAACAGGCCCTGTCAATCATTAATCTAATTTCTGTCTCAAAGGAGTTGCCTATTTTAGACATTTCATATAAACAGAATCATAAGACATGTGGCTTCTTTCACTTAGAATAATGTTTTCAAAAGCTCATCCATGTTGTAGCACATATCAGTATTTTACTCCATTTTATGGCCCAACAATATTCCACTTTATGGATATACCACATTTAGTTTATCCATTCATCAGCTGGTGAGTATTTGGGTTGTTTCCACTCTTGCCTATTATGAATAATGTTGCTATGAACATTTGGGTACAAGTTCTTGTGTGAACATATGCTTTCAGTTCTCTGAGGCGTATGCTGTGGAGTGGAATTGTTGGTCATATGATAACTCTATGTTTAATATTTTGAGGAACTGCTGCACTATTTCCCACATGTCTGAATAATTTGCCATTCTTACCAGCAATACATGAGGGTTTTAATATCTCCATAGACTTGCCACAACTTATTTTCACTTTTAATTTTAATTTACTTTATTCATCCTAATGGGTATAAAGTGATATGTCATTGTAGTTTTGATTTACATTTCTATAATGACTAATGATGTTGAGCTTCTTTCCCTGTGATTATTGGCCATTTGTGTATCTTCTTTGAAGAAACGTCTATTTGTCCTTTTGTTATTGACCTGTAAAGAGTTCTTTAAATATTCCATATACAAATTTCTTATCCAATATATGATTTACACATATGTTTTTCTGTTCTTTGGGTTGTCTTCACTTTCTTCATGTGTCCTTTAAAGCACAAAAGTTTTATATGTTAACGAAGTCCAATTTATTTATTTTTTCTTTTGTAGCTTGTGTTTTTGGTTTTGTATCTAAGAAACATTGCCTAATATAAGATCACAAAGATGTACACCTTTGTTTTATTCTAAGAATCTTATACAGTGTTAGCTCTTACATTTAGGCTTATTATCATTTTGAGTTCATTTCTGCACACTGTGTGAGGAAGGAGTTCAAATTCATTCTTTGCATGTGGATATCTAGTTGTGCTAGTATCATTCATTGAAAAGACTTTTTTTTTTATTCATTGAATTGTCTCGACACCCTTACAGAAAATGAATTTTCCAAAAATGTAAGAGTATATTTCTGGATCCTCAATTGTATTTTATTCATTGATCTATACCTGTCTATTCTTATGTCAGTACGACACAGTCAATTATTGTAGCTTTGTACTAAATTTTGAAATCAAGATGCGTGATTCTTCCAAATTCATTCTTATTTTTCAAGATTGCTTTGGCTATGCTGGGTCTCTTGCATTTCCACATTAATTTTGGAATCAGTTTGTTAATATCTGCAAAAAAATACAGTTGGGTTTTTGCTAGGGATTGCATTGAATATATAGATCAATTTGGAGAGTATCACCATCTAAGCATCATAAAGTCTCTCAATCCATGAACAGTTAACAGTGACAGTTAATTAAAATAAATATTCTTTTTAGTTTTATAATTCTGTATGGGATGTATCTTCAGGGTGTCAAAGAAAAAAACTGATATTTGCTATAAAGTTTTATATCATTATTGTTGCCTCTGCACCATACTCTAAATGGAACTTTCTTGTTGATCCCTAACAAGGTAGAAAAACAACATACTTTCTGGCTCAAATCAACATTATGCAAGATTAAAAAATGAACTTTTCTTCTAGTTCCAGTTAGATAGGAAGTAAAGATTCTATCAAAAAATGAACTTTTCTTCTAGTTCCAGTTAGATAGGAAGTAAAGATTCTATTCATATCAACAAGATACTTAATTCTCTGAGTATACGGAAATATCAATTACAATTTGAAAGTACTATTGGGTCAATTACAACGTCATGATCTGCTCAAGGGTAATTCTGAACTGCTACACATTTGGAGAAATCATGTCAATAACTACAGACTTTAAAAAGAGTGCACATTCACAGACTTATATCTCTTATTGTTATTAAGATAACATCAAAAACACTTTCCCTTGCCAAAGCTATCAAAAAGGGGTAGTAACTATAGTTTATCATCTCAACTAATGAGCAGTGTTTGTCACTTGCCAAGATCATTTCCATATATTGCACTAACAAAATTCTTTGATATTCTCTGAAGATGGGGCAGGCAGACAGATGCTTAGGGCATCCTATAAGGACATAAAGCCAATTTCAAATTGACTTCAGCAACACTGTAGCTGTGCAGTGCTTCGATACTTATCGACAAGGCAGTTTACCTCTTAACAGGGTACATAAAATCATTTTTTCCAAAAATTACAAAATAATTGACAAATAAGAATACTTAAGCTTTTCCTTCACTAAATTACATGGTAAAATGAAGAGTCACGAAATTGTACATGTCTAAAAATAAAAATATTTTTTTCCTCATTGCTTATGTAAATGACTTTGAGAAAAATCTGTAAGATGACTTTTAAATTTGGAAGGAAAGATACAAAAATAACTCTGATTATGAAGAATCAAGAGGTATAAACAATTGATGCCAAACAGCTACCATATTTCTTCAGCTTTAGGTTTGAGCAATGTTAATTATGTGCTTTCAAATCCTCAAACTTGCCTCTAGAAAACATACTGGTTTTGGACGCTGTATAATTAATTTTATTAATATAATTCTCACAATTTCTATTTTTAATGTTAACATAGAAGGATATAATCAGCTGTATGAAATACAAGGTATAGAGCTATTTCAAAATTTTATCTCCTCTTTTGCTCAAATGACAAGGCTTTGCTGTCTAAAATAAAGTTCAGCAGGAGATTGTGTCCTGCCAACTGGTCAGACACCTTTAAGAAGTTTGCCCTTTACCACTTTCATCAGAGCAGGGAACAGGCAGATCATATGTGGCTCTCACAACAGACAAGTTTAATTACTACAACTTTTTTTAAAGCAAACGTTTTTAGCAACACTTTCAGGATCACGGGAGCATTTCTGACAGCCAAAATGAGTTGGATTTAAACATCACCACACTATTTTTAGCTTTAAAATCAACACTTCCATAATTATTCCCAAACCAATTAGCAACAGCTGGAAAGTAAAGGTGTTTACATTTGGTTAGCACTAGCGCTAACAACTGCAAGTGCTCACAGGCTGGATGAAAGGGGCCAGGCACCAAGAGGGGCAACAGTCTCTCCAGGGGTGATTACGGTATCAGCACCAGGCTATCATTTCATATTTCACAGTTAGTACCAGTCACTGATTTCATACAAGAACGTGTATTCATTATGAAGCATCACCAGGTTATACATGTCCAAAGAAACCTAACACTCTTGATACTTTTTTTGGAAGAAAATGCTCATCGCATTCCCAAGTTCTCACTGAATTTCCCTGGTCTACTGTAGCTACAAAACGAAATTAAAAGTAGTTTTATTGCTCAGTTTTTCATCTCTCAGATGAGAACTGAAATAGCAGTCCTGTCTATCAATAGGTATCTCCCGCTGACTTACAGGTGATCATATATGGCCATGATTTCTCCCCCTCAGTGAATTTTAGCTACATTGGAAACCACTTGCCCATAAAATTTAACTGCAACTGAATTATGTTTTAAAAATTCAGGTGCATTTAAAAACAAGATTTGCATTCTGAAAAGTCAACTACAAGTTTCTTTTGAAATTGCACATGAATGTTAGAATGAGAGTAATAGAAACATTATACAGAGAGGATCTGAACATCAGGTTATGTGCCTGGTGCTCATACATAATCATAATGTAAATTTTAAAATTAAAATTCTGGGCATAATTCCAGAATATTTGTTTTTACTTTTCAGAACAAAAATATCTGTGCTAAAGTAAAACAAACTGCATTTGATAAGCACACATGAAATTAACATGCAATTTGATTGTTAAACACTGTTATTTTCAAACTTCATATATATTTTTTATGCCTTTGGAATTGCCTTGCCATTGGAAATCTCTCAGTTGACTTCAAAGATACCATCCCTAAATGTTTCAGTCTTAGCAATTAATATGCCTACAATTTACTACACACACACAATACGCACACACACACACACACGCCACTAGATTTTATACTTACATAGCTAGAAATTGGCATGACAATTAGAGATATAAATGTGCTAAATTAAAAGCTGCTTAAGAAGAACTGTGTTTTATTCATTTCTGTGTCTAACAGTGGTTCTCAAACTTTAACGTGGATCAGAAGAATTACCTGGAGTCTTGTGAAAACCTAGATTGCTGGGCCCTGCACTCAATGCTTGAAGTTCTGCTATAGTAGGTCTAGGGTGAGTCCAGAGCGTCTACAAGTTTCTGATGCTACTAGTCCAGGATCCACACTTCAAAAACCACTGCCTTAAAGTAGCTAGTACAGATCTGAGACTCAGGAAAAATCCTAAAAAATATTAACTAAGCCGGGAAGGATGGTATTGATGAGCAAAGCCAGTTCACCCATTTTATAGCTAAGGAAACTCAGACGCAGAAAGCTGAAATGACTGGTCTCCTTTTACATGTTGTGTTAGTGATAAAGCCAGAATCTAGGATTCCTGATACTCAGATCAGTGTTCTTTCTGTGCATCACAATAAATACTTGCTGACTTAGGGAATGCTGACCTTACTACTTATGTTATGGATTCTTTCTTAAAGACAGCAACAAAAACCTATAATAATGTCTTATATATACTTTACCTTTCTTTCAAAGATCTCAAACTATTTCACATATAACTAGATGTATATCCACAACAATCTAGCAGATTTCTTGGCATTCCTATTCCAATTTCATACCTGAACATATGCAAGACAAAAAGATGAATATCTTGTCAAAGAAGAAACTGAAGGTCAAAGAAAGAACCAAAATTTCTTGGGACCCCCGTTTCCTAGGACATAGTTTTGAAAGCAAGCACATTAACTGTATTTACCTTGTAATGTCTCTTAGTTGTTGACTTCAGGCAAACAGGGTAAGGAAAAGATACCATATTATGAAACAGCCAGAGAAATTATTTATATGAAAGACTATCAAGTTTTTCATTATTCTAGAGATTATGCTCTAATAATTGCATCTTTAAAATAAAAAAAAACCTTTTTTGGAACACAATTAGATCATAAATATTCTACTAACTAGTCCCTTGCTAATCCTGGGAGCAGGTAAAATCATTAACATTAAATGACTGGCTCAAATCCTCGGCTTATGGAGAGCATGCACACAGGGTGCTCATTTCACAAACACACACTACGCCATGTGGATAAATTACTTGAATGCATATGGGATAATACTGGACTCAGTGTAAACAGTTCTGAACTTTGTAAAATGCACTAAAAGTCTACAACTTTCAATGGACTGTTTTCACAGAGATTACGCAGTTGTGGATTATGTGCTACAGAGGCTAAATCCCATTGATAATCAATATAATCAGGGTTGGCCACACCTTCTCTTCATCTGGTGTGTATCCAGGAGATGCTGAACGGTTTCCATAGGTTTCATAAAAATAAATTTAAAATGAGTGAAGATCAAGATACAGTAACTGAATTCTGGTCTAACACAAAAGAGACACAGATTCTAATATAAGTTCTATCATTGCTTTGTCTGGTGACCAGACACATCACCTCCTGGCCCTCACTTCTATTTTCTTTATATTGGGGATAAGAAGATTTTTAAGGTCCATTCCAAGCATAAAATGTCATAATGCATCAAATACTAAGGCAGGCAAACTCCAACTGAATAAACATACATATAAAAATTCCCCAACAGATCAATTAAGAGGTATTCATTTGACCAAATGTTTTCTTGGAGAGCTTCCCTTGAAAAGCACTCTCAGAATAGATAACACTTTTATGCTTTCTTAACATACTAATTTCTATACAACTTTTGAGGAATAAATCTATGGCATGAAGTATACCTGAAATAAAACCAAAACCTTCCCTCTATACCCCTATTTCTTTTTTATTTTCCTATGATCTTTTGTTGCATATTTTCTTTTCTTCTCATTGCTAATAATCAGCACAGTTAGAGTTCATTGTTAAGATTTCTCAGTATTCTGATTTAGATTTTAAAAGACCAGTGAAATTTTTATAATAAAATTCTTAACAATTATACCCTTTACCTGCTGGAGTTTGTCTTTTTGTTTCTGTTTGGTTTTATTGCTTATTTTTGGTAGAAATGTATAAAAGTTGACTTAACCTGATACCAGATGTCAAAAGACAGCTGTGAGCTTTTAAAAAAGGCAGAGGTGATGGTGGGTAGAGAGGGAATTCTGTTTCGTTTGTGAGATTTGAGTGGACCAAACACATTCATCCATCTCATCAAGGTATCAAAAATGAAAATAACTATTGATGTCAAGATCAACATTTCATCTGCTCTGCTAATCTTTCAACATAAGGCTAACACCAGTGGGTGCACTTCTCCCTAAACAAATATGTTCAAGTAAAGGCTGCTTTAAAATCTTCAGAGCCGTAGGAGATTAGAAGTTCAACAAGGTAATTCTGCAACCCCTCCTTTATTGTTCACTGTTTCTTTCTCATATTCAAATAACACATTTCAAAAGTGCTGAAAAGAGTGGAAAACAATTTTTTCAAATACAAGACTGATATAAACATGTTTATAATCATAATTTCTATTTATAATTGGATTCTTTCCCACATCCAGTTATAGCTAATTTTCCCCTAGTTTTCCTATATCATTAAATATATTAAAACTGCTTAAGCCGAGTGCTTCAATACACAAAGATAATGTTGTTTATTATTGAAATGTTGTTTATTATTGAAAGGGTGAAGATATTGAAAAACAGCAATTTCCACAAGGTCTGCTTCAGATCATGCTAAATCATAAAATGTATGATCAAAGGTATTATAAACATCCTTCTTTCATTTAATCTATTTAAACTATACAATCTTCTCAAATATTTAGAATCCAGGTCTGTCAAAATGGACATTTATATGGTACTAGGGCTTCTTTTGTAACTTCAAATCATCACCTAAAGCTGGTAAATAGAAAAAACTTAAGGAAGTTGGGATAATTCAGCAATTACCAAGCATTTCTACCTTAACCACTTTCATTTTGCTGGCTGAAATATATCTCAATCAAATTTGGCTCTAGTAAATATCCCATATACACTGATGCAAAGCTATACAAAAGCCAGGTTTGGTTCAGAGAGAGTAGAGATAAAAGGTCACACTATTAAAGCAATTATTTATTTTTGCACAGGCATTTCACGCATGCCAACACAAGCATACTTCCCTGCTGGTCTTCACGATGAAAATCTTCAGGATGAAAATGTGCTTCAGAAAATTTTTAATCCACAGACCAATTCCATAGCTGTGTCATGAACAGGGTAAAAAAGGAAAGAAAAGCACACTTATTCATATGTGTGCTTAGTTTGGTAGCACATTTAGAAAAAAAATCTCAAAATTTAGGAAGCCAAAACTGTGTTAAAGAATTTTTTTATAACTATTAGATAGAGAATGGCATTGACAAGCCATCTTAGTTCATGAATAATGCAAGTTCAAGGACTTCTTGAGAAGGTCTTTTTTATTGCCTATCCTCTATAAGCATTTCACCCTCTTCTCACCCAGACTCAAACCTCCCTGACTTTGCCATGTGCATCTGTTCCTCTCCTATGACCTCCATATATCTTCCTACACAATCATTTCGCCATTCACTTTGTCATTCTTGCATTTCACTTTGTGACATCTTTATTGGAAGCCTCTAGTTTCAAAAAACAATTTCACAGCTTATAAGACCTACTGAAAATAAACAATTTGGGGAAGGGTTTTCTTCAGACAACCTAAGAGGCACTTGAAGCAATCCTTACCATGACTTATGTGAAGAAGGAGGAACAGCGGAAGAGTCAAAAACAACTGTATGGAGAGAAGTAGGGTGATCCAGAGCCGGCTACACCATCGTGGGTTCTTACAGCATGTGGAAACACAGCTTGAAATGAGGTGCAGAGGTCTGAACTGCTGAGAGCAGCTGTAGTCATGGGCAGCAGTCAGCAAAAGGTTTGTTTGTTTTTTGAGCAAGGGTAGAAACACAACAAAGAGTTAGGAGAGACTCTGCAAAAGTAGCTATAGCCAGACCAGAATATATTCTGATCACACAGGAAACCACCATGCATTTCTATTTAAACACAAATGTTTTAAACTTAAAACTTTACAGTGCTTGAGGGGTAGAGGGATGCACTGTCCCATTAAAATAATCTATTGGTTATCAATAGCTAAAATGTAAGCTCCAAGTAGGCAGGCAGTGGTTTTTATCTGTTGTGTTCACAAATATATCCCCAAAGCTTAGAACAGTGCCTGGCAAAGGGGAGATGCTCAACACATACCTAGATACACCAGTTTTCTAGAACACCATAGCTTGCTTGGCAAATATCCAGCCATCTATCCCTTCACACCCAACTCAGTATGAGCCACTTTCTCCCTGAACACTCTGCATGGACTCAGTCTCCCTCTTCAGTGCCACTTTCATGCCATGTGCAAGCTCTGTCATGGCATTCATTGATCTCGGGGTAGGTGATGATTTCTTTACAGGTCTGTCTGCCTTGCTTGGTTCTGAGAGCTTTGAGGTGGGGAATGAGTCTCATTCATCTTGGTATCCCTGTCACTTAGCACAGGACTGAAATACAACATATACTCTACTTACAAGGGGTTTACTGGGTAAACAAATCTGTTCCTTTTCCTTAAAGGGTCTTAGTTAACTTTCAATAGAATATATATTTATGATGTCTGGAGTATTATGCTAGACTCCATGTGCAGAGTATTGTGCTGGGAGGATTCAAAGATGAATATGACAATATGATACTGTCTCTGCATTCAAAGTTGCAAGCCAGCTGGAACCATTGCCAGAGGCATCTCTGGCAAGAGAATTTAAAGTGCAATTGAAAGCTAATCTTTATTTATGGATTGAAATAATTGAAGTAAAAGAGAATGCACTGATTTGTACCTGGCTGGTTATGTTTCTTTATATATTCTCCTATATTTTATTATAATGTAATTTAAAATTACTTTCATTATTTATAAAATATATTTAAACCAATATTTAAAACCAACTAAGTTCCACAATCGCTGGAAGCTTGAGTTAATCACGTTCTCACCAGCTGAGAAAGGAAACTTCCATGCTGAAACCTCCAGATCCTGAACCTGCAGACTAGAGATTGTTGATCAGCGTGGGGACCTTACAATTGAGCAAGACTGTGAGCAAGGCCCACCATCTCAGCAAATCTGTTTTGAATCTCTTGCTCGATATTCCTCTCCTCTTCCAGCTATCTCATTTCTTTAGACTTAATCATAGGTCAAGGTAGAAACAACTCTTGGGGCAACTGTCCTCTCCCATTGCTCTTTCTTCTTTCGGCATTTCCTTAGCCTTCATTGGTGCATTACCTCCCAAATACCTCCAAACCCTTCTCCTCCTCTGTTCCCAGGATGCCCTGGAACTCTTTCCTAAGCTCAAGAACTTCCTTAAGTATTGTCTCTGCTACCTTGATGTAAATGACAATAAACTTTCTCCAAAGAAACCACTTCCTCGGCAACCCTATGAAGTGAGACATCATCATTTTCTTCATGCTGCCCACTCTCATCCTGGAGCTGTTTCTAGATAAGAATTTCCTGTTTCCTCCTCTGGAAGCTGCCCCATGCTGCTTTACCATTCCCTTTTCATTGTCCACACCTGTCAGTCTCCAAGTTGGTCCTCCAGCACTTCCTCTTGCTCCGTCATTTTAATTAATATTTTCTCCCTCTCTCATGCCTTATCTTTTACTATCACCCTGGGTGACATCCATGTCCACAGGCATCTTACACCTTGACCTCACTCAGTACCTTCTCCCTCTAGTAGCCTTCTGCTTTAGGAACTCTGTAATCAAAAGCAAAAGTGAACACGGGAATTCAAGGGAAAGGTTTTTGAGTAACGCTCATTATTCAACAAAACTATATAATCAAATGAGAAATAACAGGGCTAGCAAACCCATAGCAAAACAGGAATCATTTAGTTCACAAGCCCTTATTGAGGGTCCCCTTTGCTCCAGTGCTAAGCACTGGAGATACAGAGATGAAAAAATGTATACACTTTTTGCTCTGAAGAGTCCATTCTGGGAAGTAAGGAGCACAGAGGCTGGAGAGAAGATACTAATGAATGGCCCCTCTACTGTTCCCCTTTGCATGTTCTATAATTCAACTCAACTGAGCACCAGCAAGATCCGAAACACTGCTTTTCTTTCTCTAACCTCACCCCCATTCCAAGTGTAAGATAAGAACTGATATGTAGCTGCTAATCCAAGCCTATATCTTTGACAGAATCATTAAGAGACTTGTAGCACTGAGATGACGATAAATGTTTTCACAGACATATCCTTAAATAGTGATAGCTCTATGGGACCATATCTAAATAGGGGAGGTGGTGGTCGCTAGAAACAACAACAACAAGCCTGAGTGAATGTGGGATGGATATTCTAATGGCCACCCTCCTCATCTATTTCCCTGAGAAGGTGTAGAAAAGTGAGAGGTCACCAATGCTGTGACCTTTTCCGGAGCCTCTTTGAAAATACATCACTCCACATACAAACCTCCCAGTGTAAATGATGCAGTTTGTGCCATGGCAAAATTATGAATTATTACAAGCTCTGGGCCTTTGGCTTACATGTAGTATGTGTATATGATTTCAAATGTTGAATCCATAAGTACTAAAGGTCTTATGTTCTTAACTTCTATTCCATTTGTTGGCTACTTTGGGGCTGAAAAACTTCAGCCTCTAATGCTTAAATCTCTTCCACTAACCCTGCACAGACAATTACTAGAATAACTAGAAGCAGCCAAGGTGTACTATAATCACATTGCTTAATTTACATATTTATAAATGCTTCTATTAGACAGTGATGATTTAATCCAAATGTCATCTCTGGATTAATCCTTGAATCCCATTCAGACTCACCAAATGGGCTTAGTTAGTTGGGCAATTATTTGGGGCCAAAATCTTATACAATGAAAACTGGTAGAGGATGAAATTGGCCTACTGTTTACACGTTCTGATTGCTTTTGCCTAAGAGCTACAAACCAGCTTCATAAAGAACTTCCCCACACTAACAGGCCAATCTTTTCCCATAGCATGTGCATCACTGCCCGTCTCTCTCCACTTCCACTCCCAACAGGCTCCAAGAGCACAGTATCTACACTCAGCAAATCTTCATGAAGATTGACCTGGCTTCTAGCTTACAAAGTTGGAAGAAAGAAAGCCATGTCAAAACATCTCCGGTTGTCTGCCTGAGTTTTATTGGCTTAGTTTATAGTGGATACTTATATTAACTGACTGAGTGAGCAAACCAACTTACCCAACCTGCCATCTGATTGTGAAGCTGACCGCAGCACCATACTCCCTAGCAGAGGAACGTGGGCCAGCACTCCTCTTCACAAGTGCATGCAGAAATAACAAACCCCAGAGAAACTGTTGTAAATATTTGGATCTTTCCTGAACTGTATTCTTAATGTTATGAGAATAATAGCAAGGAATGGTTAAAAACATACATGAAGCAATTGTGTTTCAAACCTGTAATAGATCACTTACTCAATGCCACATGACACAACAAAACAGTGTCCCAAATGAAAAAGAGGAAATCTTTTAAATCAAACCTTCCCTTGGTCTAAACAAAACAGAGATTTTCATTTCATTCCAGTTACGTTAAGTTTCTCCCACAGCACTATGCCCAATCACTCTGCCATATCTAATCAGTGATGCAACCTCACACTTTTAATGAATTCCCAGGGTTGCACAGAAAAGCACATGCTTCCTGACAGATAAGAGTTTTTAAGCACAGTGGTGATGTAAACCTTGCTCTTCTGTTCTTGTTACAAGGGAAATACTTCTGTAGCTGAGGGCACTCTGGTGATGCACCTCTACAAAATACAGCAAATGATCTCTTCACTTGTGAGGCAATCAAAGCAGATTAAAATCACAGCATTTAACAGCTCTTCAGAAAGAATGGCAACTGGACGCAAAAATGATAGTTCTATAGAATAAAACATATTGGTTAATTTTCTGTGGATGACCTTCCTCTGAGAAAGGAGCAAACTACAGATATGACAATAAAGAAAAAAACCTGGTTTTCATTCTTTCTTAAAGACTGAAGTACATGCATACAGAAACAGTAATGGTTAGGACATCCACTGGATGCAAAAAGTTGAACAAAATAATTGACTCAGTCCTACCCTTGACTTCAGGAAATGGAGAATCAATGAGATTTCGGACTCAGATTTGCCATCTTGCCAGAAAGGAAAAACAGAGAAATGACTGGTTGTTTGGCGGTTGATGTATAGCACTAGGCTGAAGTGCCATGGACAGTGAAAGGAGCTAGGGCATGCAATTTGTTTGCTGACCTCCTACTTTGCCCTCTTCAGTCAGATGGTCAGGTATGTCCCTATCAAGGTGGCACATATTTTATAGGTAAGCACAAGGATTAAGCGCTTGAAGAAAAAGAGAGTTGGGGAGGCCAAGGTGAGCGGATCACCTGAGGTCAGGAGTTCGAGACCAGCCTGGCCAACATGGTGAAACCCCATCTCTACTAAAAATACAAAAATTAGCCTGGCATGGTGGCGGATGCCTGTAATCCCAGCTACTCAGGAGGCTGAGGCAGGAGAATCGCTTGAACTCTGGAGGCGGAGGTTGCAGTGAGCCAAGATCATGCCATCGCACTCCAGCCTGAGGGACAAGAACGAGACTTCATCTCCAAACAAACAAACAAACAAACAAAAAACAGAAAAAGAAAAAAAGAAAAAAAAAGAAAGAAAAAGAAAAAGAGAGTGCCCATGAGTTATGGCCTCACTGCAGGCCGGGCATGGTGGCTCATGCTTGTAATCCCAGCACGTTGGGAGGCCAAGGCAGGTGGATCACGAGGTCAAGAGATTGACACCATCCTGGCCAACATGGTGAAACCCCGTCTCTACTAAAAATACAAAAACAAATTAGCTGGGTGTGGTGGCGGGCACCTGTAGTCCCAGCTACTCGGGAGGCTGAGGCAGGAGAATCACTTGAACCCGGGAGGCAGAGGTTGCAGTGAGCCGAGATCAGGCCACTACACTCCAGCCTGACGACAAAGCAAGACTCCATCTCAAAAAAAAAAAGACAGTCATAAGTGTTGCACCATTCTATATACTTTGCATTATGATTGGCAGTCATTCCCATAAATCTCTATTATTGACACAAAGAGGTTGAGATCAGGAGGCAGAAAGACATACAAAGGAATAGAAAGGTGACAGTGTAAGTCAGTAACTCTCTTCATTAATGTGACATGAATTTGTCTCACTGTTCCCAGAGTTTTGCCCAAACATAGTGAAAGTTGAGGGTTGATTTTTACTTAACATAGTTTTCTCTTCCTCTGAATTTTGTGGCTATGGTCCAAACGGTTTAAAACAGAGCAAAACTGCTTGGTTTTCTTTCCCATTATTTTTCAAAGCAACTCAGTCATCCCCCCAAGCCCAGCTTATCACATTTTACCCTATTATTTTAAAAAAGAAATATAACAATCTATTTATTTTCTTTCTGTCCACTTGGATTGAATAATTCAATATTCAATGTGCTCATGCATCTAGATCCAGTCTTATCTTATTTCCTTATTTATGCTCAAACTCTGTCAAATTTTAATCTTTCCCTCTAAAGGAAGTTACTCTGTACAGTTGTCAAACGCATCACTGAGTATGTTTCTATCATGATCCTCAGTTTCCATTAGAGTGCTAATGATAACTTCTCAGTACTGGAAAGACTGGTGAGTGCCCATGAGTTATGGCCTCACTGCGGGAACTCAGTCATCATTTGGATCACAGTTGCAAAATCTTTAGAGCCTGACACTATTTACCTGTCTCTGAGAATCACATTCATTTAGATGCCATTGCACAAAAATAGCTTTCAATTTAAAACTGCTGTGAACTAGAATAATTGGCTTAACTTTGATGTCCTTATGATTACACTGTCACATTAGAAGATGCACTTTAAGTATTTCCTTGGTATGACTTCCGATCAACACACGATATTCACATGGAATGATACAACACCCATTCTGTCTGAATAGCTATGATGATCAGGGTCACTTCAAGCCTGGTAGAGCTGTTTTTCCTTTTTTAAATAATATTATTGGTGATATAATTTTGCCATTTGAAATGTCTAATACTAATACTGATGAAATGGTGACACTCATCCCAGGTTGATTGCCCCATTCAAACCACCACTCTTCATAGACATTTTACTTTTACTCTATCTACTTTTGAATAAGGTAATATCATCTCAACAAATTCTTTATCGCATTCATTACTCTCGTTTGTAACAGTCTCATTACAAAAACAGGTTTTATAAAATGTAGACAACCTACTAAAATATTCCAAATTTTGTCCATAATATTGAAGACAGCAAGAAAAAAAAGAGAAAATGTACAGATCAAATGGCATGCTTGATGGCTTTTATAAAAAGCTAAGGGGCTTTGAGGGTTATAAGAAGCCAAGTCCTGTGACCCACTTAAGCCTAAGGACCACTGTAATTTGATTGGTATAAAAAGAAGTGAAGCAGCTAATTTATGGAAAGTACATTATATGATGGACAAAGAAGGATGACAGTTTTAATCAATGGAGTAGCAAGGTTTTTTCTAAAAAAACCTGTGTTTTGTTTAAAACAAAAACTTGAAAGAAACCAAATGAGGAGTTCACAACTTTATTTCCCAAACTATAGAATATTTTCCATATTTAGTTTGGATGTACTTTTAAGTTCAGATGCCTGTCTTTTGTTTGTATTATGAATACTCTCCTCATCAAAGAAGAGTTTAAAAAAATCAGAAAAAATAAAAATGCTTAATTAATTTTGACAGCAATTGCCTTAATACGAACTGTTAAATACACTTCGAAGACTCTCAGCAATGAAAGCTAGAGGAGGGCTGCTAACAGTGCCTGTATCTAAAATCTAAATTTCAATTATCTGCTGTATTTACACCCCACCATGGTTTACGATGTGCCAGAAGGGATGGCTTAGTGGTCTAAGCATCTGGTTTTGCCATATTCCCTGAATTGCACAATTTGATTCATTAGGGGCTGGATATGCAGATGAGTCACACCCACCCCTGTGGGCTTAGTCATCCAGTGGTGAATTGACAGAGGTGGTGGAGCAGGGCGCTGGCCCTAAATCTTTGCTTCTCTTATAACTGCATTAGACCCTATGATGACTGGAGATTAATTTCTCTCTCCATTCTTTCAGGAGTGCCTCCAAAGGTTTCTCCCCATTTCCTCCACCACTGTCATGAAACATATAAAGTAGCAAGGGATTAATTACTTGAAAACCATAACAAAAATATCTAATAACCAAAATACTGTCACAGTAACTAGAGTTTTCAAATCATATGCACTGGGAAAAAAATGGACGGAGAAGCAACTGAAACCATGCAGAACTAGGTGTGAATGGATGCCTTTGGACTTAGGAAATACAAAGAGACCTTTGTAATTGCTCCCACATAAGCCACATGTTTACTCCCTTTCATATTCTATGTGCATCTTCACGGAAAGTAAAGAGGCCACATGAGATCCCATTTAGAATGTTCCTGTCATATAAATATGTCTGCACTATATGGCTTTCCAAAGAGGTGCACTTCAATACTCATTTTGTAAAGTGTATTATTTCTATAATATTTACTGTCACCTGGGGGAAAAACCAGTAGGGCTTGTTGAAGTCTTCACTAAAATAACAAATTAAGTGAGATTAGAAATGCCATAATTAATTAAGCCAGCTCTCCTTCACTTGAAAGGCTGAAAACTATACTGAGTGGTAGTAAACTGCACCTACTAATAAAGCTATGCAACTAATAAAGCTGTGTGTTCTTGCTAGCAACAGCATCACCACAAGTTCTTGAAGGCATTAAACTTGAACTTTTATTGTTTCCCAGCACTCTCCCAAGGTTCCTTTCTGCAATGAACAATTCTGACCACATCTTAAAGCTTACTTTGGAAGATACTGCCTTACATAGTGTATCAGAATGATAATAATTTGCATCAGTGCAACCCAGTCATTCATAAATATGATAAAATAATGAAAAATATATTGTTATATTTCATTCCTCAAATGAATACAAAAATTAAATATCTTCAAATATAATTAAAATGTAAATATATACTGAATATAAAAATAGCACTAAAGGTTTTAGGGTCAATAATTTGATGGAAAATACCTAAAATAATTTAAATAATGCTAACTTTAGGATAAAAAGTACAAAGAAGGTGAAAACCCCAATGGTTATTGTTTAAAATACATAAATGTCAAGGAAAAGCAATGAATGACAATGTATACATTTCTTGTTTAAAGCAAAAAATCATATCATGGATAATTTATAATGTAATATGAAACAATACTTTGTAATGGCAACAATTTTTACATAAAAACAAACTCAATTTTTAATTAAAAGTATTTTGTTTGAACAAGGGTCTATTCTTTTTTAGAAAAAAGTTCTAAAGATTTTCCATGTTTTAAAATGAAATAATTAAACACGGAGATTCTCAGATTAAAAAAATAAAACCCAGTGATCACTGAATGTCTCTTATCTTTAGCTAAGAGTCATATCTAAATATGACAACACTGAAAGGCAGCAAGATACATTAGTAGGTACTAACTTAAAAAAACTTGTACTGCTATGTTAATATCAGACAAAAGACTGTCAATAAAATATTATTAGGGAATTAAAAGGTCATTAATTACATAAAGAAAAAAGAACAATCCAGAGAAAGATATAATAAATTCCAACCTATGCACCTAACAACGCAGCCTCCTAATATAAAAGAGGGATACAATCATAAGGAGATTGACAAATCCAGCATCATAATGGAGACTTTGATGTACTCTCTCAATAACTGCCAGCTACTACAGACTAAAGGATATCAGGTATTTAAGCAGAACAACTAGAAACTTTGGTATAATCTTCAAATGAACATAGAAAGTGGCATCTAACAATGTTTTCAAGCAAAGGCATACATGAAACATACTAGGAAAGGAATATATAGAGAAAAAGTTTATTATTTATTCTTATAAGGAAAGGAGCATATAGAGAAAAAATATGACCATATACTATGACATAAAACAACCTGAATAGACACTAAAGAGCCTATAAATACACATCTTGCATCTTGTTCTCTGACCACAATGCAATTAAGATCAATAACAAAAAGAAAACTAAAAACAAGCAAAAACCTCACCACTGCACATTAGGAAACTTTATAGGAAGTATGTTACCTAAACAACATACATAACAGAGAAGGTCACAATAAAAATTTAGAAATATGTAGAAATGTTTAAGAAGTTACATAACAACATTTTAAAAATTAAATGTTTATTTTAAAAGAGAACGATTGCAAAAGGTGATAAAAACATCAAATGAAAGAGTGATGGTGAATTATATAAAGGAAGGATCGTGTGGCTATCATGTGAACCCTGTGCAGCAATAAGACATGTTTCTTACAAAGGGATTCAAATAAGTAGTAAGATGAAAGCACCACCTATGAAATATTCTTGTTGAAAAAATGATCCTGAATCCAATCAAGTCTCTAGATCTAACTACAGAAAATTCAGGGAATGAAGAAACAATTTAGATGATACCATAAGGCAGCAATCTGCTAATTCCAGAATTTTTTTTCCATATATAAAAATCTGGTTTTTCACTAAATTCTAAGAAATTAAGATAAAAAATAGAAAGAAAAACAATTATACAATAAGAATGCAAAGAGTCATAGTAGACAGATGCAATGTGTAGGCGCATTTTAGATTCTATTGCACAGAAACTGACCCTTAGATTTTTTTTGAGATATTTGAATAAGTTTTAATATGGACAAAGTATTAGGTGATATTTAAAGAATTATTCACTACTTTTGTCAGATATAATGATGACACAGTGATTTTGTTTAAGAGTTTCTGTTAGGGATGTACACTGAAGTATTTATATATAAATGTCGTGATGCTGGGAAGCTGTTTTGCAGTATTAAAGTAAAATTATGAAATGGAAAATAAACAAGATGGCAATGTGTTGCTCATTATGGAAACTAGCTGAAGGACACATGGAGGTTCATTATACTAATCTATTTTTGTGTATGTTTAAAATATTCAATCATAAAGATGTTTAAAAAGTTTCTAAACCATATAAAGGGTTGAAAACACTAAAAAATAAACCTAGAGAAATGAAAAGAAGACATGAATATAAACAACAAAGAAATAAAATAGAAAATACAGCCACATTTGAAATCATTAATTTTGAGGGCAAAAAATTGTTTCCTCAAAAAAAATTAAAAAAAAAGAAGAATCAAATAGAAAAGTCAATGGTAAGACTGATAAACATAAAGAAATGAAAGAGAAGAGGCACAAATAATATTAAAATCAAAGACAGGGTATGGTCAGGAAGGTGTTTAGGTTTTTAAAACCATAATTGGCCCTTTTTCTACCATGATGTTGATTTTTATAAGTGAAATCAGCCTATTGTTCATCCTTTCATATCATTCTTACTTAGTTTAAGACTAGATGAATTTCCAAGTAACTTGGAAAGTTATTTCCTCCTTTTTTTTTTCTCTATTCTTAAAACCAATTTTATGCTACTGAGGTTATGTATCTTTTGAAGATCTGGAAGAATATTACTATATAACAGTCTAGTACCTTTTCCTATTTAAAAAAAATTGATATATTTTGGCCAGGCACAGTGGCTCATGCTTGTAATCCCAGCACTTTGGGAGGCCGAGATGGGCAGATCATGAGGTCAGGAGTTCGAGACCAATCTGGTCAGCATGGTGAAACCTCGTCTCTACTAAAAATACAAAAAATTAGCCAGGCATGGTAGTGTGCACCCATAAGCCCAGCAACTTGGGAGGCTGAGGCAGGAGAATCACTTGAACCCAGGAGGCAGAGGTTCCAGTGAGCCAAGATCACGTCACTGCACTCCAGCTTGGGCGATAGAGCGAGACTCTGTCTCAAAAAAAAAAAAAAAAAAGATATATTTTAACTTTTGGTGTAATTTCCCTTAAGATTATGCTTCTAATTTAGGCCTTCAATTTTTCTTGGAAGAGCCTTAGTTAGTAATACGTTGCCCATTAAAGCAAAGGTTTCAAATTTATTAGCCTGAAGATATTTAATCTCCTCTAAAATAAATTATCTAAGCTTCCACTTGAAAAAACTAAAGAACAATTAAGCAGAAGAAAACAGTATAAATAAGAATGAAAACCAATAAAATGGAACATGGAAATGGAACATGTAACAGGAAACAAAATCAATGAAATCAAACTGATTTTTTTTGAAAAGATGAAAAATATTAACAAACACCTAGACAGAATGAGAGAGAAGACATAAATTACAATAGTGTCCTCTTATCTGTAGTTTTGCTTTCTGCGTTATCAGTTTTCCAGGTTTGAAAACAGGTGAGTACAGTACAAGAAGATATTTAGAGAGAGATAGAGACAGAAAGTGCACACAAGCATGAAAGCAAATACACATTTCCATAACTTTTATCACAGCACATTGTTATAATTGGTCTATTATTAGTGCTGTTAATCTTACTGTGCATAATTTATAAATTATGCTTTATCATAGGTGTGTGTGTATACTATAGAGTTCAGTCCTATCCGTGTTTCCAGGCATCTACTGGGGATCTTGGAATGTATTTCCTGTGGATAAAGGGGGACTGCTGTATCAACGTCAAGAATGAAAAAGGGAACACCACTGCAGATTCCACAGACAATAACAAAAAAACAATTATATTATTTATGCCAATATATGACAATTTATATGAAATTCACATATTTCTTGAATGACCCAATTACCAGTAATGATCCAATAAGAAAGATGGAACTTAAAGGGCTCTATATCAAATGAAGAAATTGAATATATATTTATAAACCTTGAAACAAAGATAACTCCAGGCCCAGATTACTACATCTCAAACAGTTGAGAAAGACATAACTAGTCCTACAAAGACTCTTTCAGAAATAATAAAGAAGAGAACACTTCCCCACACATTATATAAACTAGCATTACCATGAAACCTAGGCCATATAAATATATTACTCAAAAAAGAAAGTCAGGGACCAGTAACCCTCATAAATAGAGAGGAAAAAATATTTAATCAACTATTAGTAAATTAAACATAGCAATACATACAAAAGATAATATTATCTTAATTAAATGGATTTTCACCAGGAATGCAAATTCGATTTAACATTCAAAAATCCATCAATGTAATTTACCACATTATCAGACAAAAAAAACAGTTGTAGAAAAAACATTTGACAAAATTTAACACTCTTTATGATTAAAAACTCTCAGCCTATTACGAATAGAAGGAACCTTCTTCCACCTAACATAGGGAATCTATTAAAAAACTTAGAACTAATGTCATATTTAATGGCAAAAATCTAAATGTGTTCTACAAATATTGAGAGGATCGTCACCATTTCTATTTAACAGTACAATATAGGTCTTAGCATCAGAGCAAAAAAGGACAATGGCATAGACTAGAAAGTAATAAGTAAACCTATATTTTCTCCATAAAAAATAAATGGTGCTGAGTGAACTATGTATAAATATATTTGTAAAATACAAATGTAACTCTAGATTATACCACAGAAAAAAATAAATTTCAGGTAGATTACAGATTTTAAAATAAATGACAAAAATAATAATACAACTTCATAAAAATAGGAAAGAATATGTTTATGATTTGGGAATAGGGAAAGACATATTAACAGAATATAAAAGCACCAACCATAAAAGAAAAGACTGACAGATTGAACTAGCTTAAAATAACTATTCACCCAATTTACCAAATAGAGAGTGAAAAGAGCAAGGCACAAGCAGATACCCACAATCCATGTTTTTGATAAAAGGGTTGTAACAGAGAATATATAAAGAAAATCTACAAAGTGATGAGAGAGAGGAGGGAGATGAGGGAAATCCAATAGAATTATGGGCAAGAGACCTATCTATATAAGTCTTCATAAAATAAAGTAAATATGACCAATAAACATATGAAGAGGTTCTCAACCTCCTTAATCCTCAAGGAAATAAAAATTAAACCTAATTTTATACCATAACATACCCATCAGAACAGCTAAAATGAAAAAGACAAAAAGTACCAACTATTGGTGAGGATACGGAATTCCTACTGTCTCATACTGCTGGTGTGGGTATAATTTAGTATAGCTATTTGAAAACTGGTATTATACACACAGCCTTTAACTCACAGTGTACAGACTTAGCAACACATGTACATCTGTGCACCAAAGACAGTGCAAGATGCTCATAGAAGCATTATTAATAATCCCAAAGTGGATAATTCAAATATTCATCAAGAGTAGAATAAAACAGATTTTTAGATAAAAGTAACAATGGATTTATACAAACATAGCGATGAATCAAGGAAAAGTTAATATACGGAAAAGTATTCTTATTTTTTCCCTTTTCATATCAAGGAGTAAGAAATATTGGCTAGGGTGGGTAAATCAAGAAATTGATGTGTAAGTATATTATTTAAAGCTATAAAGGCAACAATTAATCTGAAGATAACCATTAACCTGAAAATTATACATAACCGGAAGCAGAGCAGGAGAAAGGGAGATAGGAGGTAACCTAAATGTAAGAAATTACTCATCTACAACAGCAGGTAATCAAGAGTAGATATTCTATAAAGTTGACAAATCAAGAGAAAGGGGAATACATGTAAAATTTAATTTTAAGTTTTATCATAGCCACCTTAAAAGTGTAAAAACAGCAACTGTGATCAGGGGTTGCCTGTGGGACTGAAACAAAATAGGAGTCAGGGAGGCTGAGTTTTCATTTTACTTTTTTATGATTTGAGTTTTGAGCATGTAGATATATTAATTCTATAATAAAAATACTAGTTTAAATGTACACAGATAAAAGGCTCTCAGCAAGAACCTGAGAAGTTCTAATTCTATACCATAGCTTACCAACTTGAACTTACCGGAAAATGGTTGATTTCTGGGTAGTAAAGTATGAGTACAGAAAATCTCTTAGAATCTTTAAATAAATACAAACTATATAGTATCTGCCTGTGATTTTATAATTCATGGAGAATTAAACTCTTAAGCACTTTAATTTTTATGTTAGCATAATTTTATTAAATGTTTTTTGGTTAAGATATAAATTTATGGTTTATATTATCAGCACACATTATTTATGTATACTTAGAATAATATATTACTAATTTCTAAAACTTATTCTCAGGAGGTGCTATAATCCCCCTCAAGATTTGTGTGCCCTCCAAAATTCATGTTGAAACTGAATCCCCAATGCAGCAGTATTAAGAAGTGTGGCCTTTGGGAGGTGATTAGGTCATGAGTGATCTGCCCTCATGAATGGATTAATGCCTTATAAAAGGGCTGGAGGGAACTGGCTAAGCCTTTTTTGTCCCTTTTGCTTTTTTTGCCCTTCTGCCTTCTGTCATGTAAGGATACAGCAACAGGGTGCCATACTGAAAACAGAGAGAATCCCTTACCAGACACCAAATCTGCTGGTGCCTTATCTTAGACTTCCTGCCTCTAGCAATGTGAGAAACGAATTTCTGTTCTTTATAAATTACCTAGTCTCGGGTATTTTGCTATGTATAGCAGCACAAACAGACTAAGACACAAGGTAATAATAACATTGGATTAGCTTTTTGAGATAAAGTAATTTATTTAAATCATGGTTATCTTTTAAAACACATCATGTAAGAACAGATCTATGCAATGTATTGAACCTACTTGTTCTGGTCATTATTGCTGCATAGCAAATCATCAGGCAACTCAGTGGTATAAAGCAATATGTATTCTGGTTTATATATTCACATCCCATAGAGTTTGTGGGTCAGGGATTCAGGAAAGGCTAAGCTGGGCAGCCCTTGCTTGGGGTTGTAGAGTCAGACGTAGAGTCGGGCTGCTGCCAAGGCTCCACAGGTCTGGGCATCCGTGATGGCTCACTTATGTGGCTGGCCATTGATGCGAGCTGGAAGCTGGGAGATCCGCCATGGCTGCCAGCTAGGTTGTCTACACATGGCCTTTCTAGCAAAGTGGACTCAGAGAAATGCAATTTCTCACACGGCAGCTGGCTTGTCCCAGAGCAAATGCCCAAGGGAATCAGATGGAAGCCCCAGGTGTAGCCTTTTCGGAACTAGTCTCAGAAGTCACACAATGTCTGCTGCATACTATGATTTCTGATTAAGTCCCTGGGCCAGTCCAGATTCAAGAAGAGAGGATATTAGACCTCAGCTCTTCACTGAAACAGTGTCAAATATTTTATTAACATGTTTTACAATCTCCACACTTACTCTATGGATTAAAAAAATTACATGAATTTAAGCAAAATACAAGTTTAAATTAATGAAGTCACATTTACTTTAAATTTCTATCTTGATAGAATACTTATGTGAACCCTAATGGATTAAGTAGCATTCATTAAGCAAAGAGACAGAATTACTCAGGAAAAAAGGTGGGTCTTTGGTCTATCTTTAGAAAAGAAATACTCTCACCTGAAAACATAAAAGGAAAACCAAACAATTAATAAAAATTATGAAGAATGATGCTGCGATAGCCATTGAGTGAACCTACAATACTAAATTGCTCTGTCACGTCTAATAAAAGGAACAAAGCTAAATTATAAATACCCATTCAGAGCTTTGAATGCCTTAACTTGCTAACTAAAATTCTCAAGGCTCCTAATTAGCTCAGGTTAAACATTTAACCATGCAAAAGCACCTTTTCATAAATAAACTATATCTCACTCTTAATTACATAAATCACCTTTTTGGAAAGCCATGCATGTTATACAGACATAAACTGACTCTCTGGGATTAAAATCACAATGAAGTAACTCTTAATTATTAAGTCAAAAATCAAAGGGCAGCATTTTAATAATTAGGTAAGTTTAATTTGTGACAAATGCAAATAACTACTTTCCATTAAAAGAGACATTGAAATGATTATGTGTTCTATTCCTTTACAAACTTCCCCACCTCAACACAAAAATTCCTATGGCCAACTGTCTTTTGTTGTTTAAATAGGAAAATAAGGAGCTATGAAGTGATTAGTAGCAACACAGGTATTCAACCGAACAGTCTCTTTTAAATAAGTGTTATTTTTTAATGCTCATGCTTTCTATAATAAAAAAATCCCCAAGGATATATATATCCCAGACTTCTCTATTCTGTTATCTCTCAGTCATCTTTCTCACCTATTCTCTAAGAAATCATTGCATTGGTTAAAATTTCCTTGGATTCATATAATATTTCATTAAAAATAAGATTGGGGGGGTGCAGATGGCTCTGCGTTTTTGGCTTCTTGAAGTAACAGAGATCACTCTCAGAGCTACAGAATGAATGAACTTCATGGCTTTCTCTAAAATCAAGCATGCATGCATCAAGAGAAACTGCCAGGAAAATACTGAGAGTGTCCTGCAAAGGGTATGACTGAATTGTTACTTATCTTTTATTGTAGACTCAAGTTCTTAAAAATAGAAAAGAAAAGAAACAGAAAATTAGCCTTGAGCCATGAAACTTGAGAACTCAAAGGGAAGTTGGCTGACACTCTCAACTGATAAATAAAACTGATAAAAGCAAAACAAAACCAAGCAAAGTTCTGTAATTTGTTCAAGGCTCTAAAGGAAGCCAAGTCCCTGATCTTTCAGGCCTTTTCAAGCACCGTGGTTTTTGACATTTCTTAGAAATGACAATACTCTTCCCTCCCTCCCTCTCTACTCACCTGTCAATCTAAATCTTGATATATATATATATATATATATATGTGTGTGTGTATATATATATATATATATGCACACACATATATTTGTGTATATATGTATATATTTGTGTATATATATATATTTGTTTATATGTATATATAGACAAAGATAATGAAGCAAACGATGTGTGATTGGTGGACCAGATTTAGGGGTAACTTTGTTGCTATTAATGAGTTGTGATGCAGTGAGTATTTCTCACAATGTCTTCTATGGGATGTTAGTGGATGGTCCTTCCAAAATGATCCTGCAGTCAAATAAATTTAGGAAATAGTAGTTTACTCAGAATATTTAATTTGCTATATTGTGAACTCATGGAGGGAATATAGTATGTAGCACTTCCAGATCTTATTGAAACAGAGATTATCTAGATCATCGGTCCCCAATCTTTTTGGCACCAGGGACCAGTTTCATGGAAGGGGGTGAGGGAAATGGGGTAATGGTTTTGGGATGAAACTGTTCCACCTCAGATCATCAGGCATTAGTTAGATTCTCATAAGGAGCGTACAACCTAGATCCACAGCTCACAGTAGGATCCACACTTCTATGAGAACTTAATGCTGCCACTTAGCTGACAGGAGCCTGAGCGCAGGCAGTGCTTTCTTGCCTACTGCTCACCTCCTGCTGTGCAGCCCGGCTCCTAACAGGCCATGGACCAGTACCAGTCCATGGCTGGGGGCTGATGATCCCCGATCTAGAGAACTAGAAATCTGTGGAACAAACTTTGAGAAGCCCTAAACCATATACATTGAACCTGAAGTATGTTAACATTTAAAATAACATTTATTGAAATGATACGGAACTCAATCTGCAGTCTCCTAGGATGTGATCCTAAATGTGGAAAGGGTAATTAGCATAACAAGAGACAAGTTATTAACCAGAAGTTTTAGACATCCTTGAAGTCACCAGCCAATTAATGGGATTGTTTGAAGCATTGATGACCAATACTTTTGATTGACTTTAGTTATTTTCTTAGCTGCATCAATCTAGTTATATAAGAATTAGCCAGTTGAGACGATAGTTAACCAGACAGCTTTAAACCTGCACTGTGAATCTAAACCTGCACTTCAGAACTTTACAAAGCAATTACAAACAGAACAATTCTGCATCATGAAGTCAGGTAAAACTGAAAGCTTAAAGAAAAGAAAGTTCTCATAAGACACAGGATACTGCACGAATTTAATTATTATGATGTTCACTGCTAATTATAAAATAGTTGTAATTTATCATATAAAATATATAATTTCATAGCTTTAAATAATTACAAGCAGTGGTTCATTTTTGTCATAGGATATTTTACTAATATTTATTTTTGATGAATATTAGTTTTATAAGTTTGAACATTACCATCATGTTTAAAATTTGATTCCTACTTTGAATTGTATAATACAAAGCAAAAGTACGTGTTTATGAAAAAAGTTTAACCATAGAGATCAAGGAAAATGTTATTTTCGGAGTGTTTTGTATATTTTCATGATTATATCAGAAAAAATGTCTATCAAAAATTCTTATAAAGGTAAGGCAGCTATGGTCAACATCTTTTAAATTATTTCTTATGAAGAAATAGGAATTAGAGAAATAATTTTGCAACCTAAAAAAGAGGTAAAATTTCTTGTCTTCTTGGAAACAAGTTGAATTTTAAACTCCCATAGGCATATATATATTTTTCTTAATATATGATCTTGGATTTTCCTTTTCGTTTTTGAGGGTGGATTAAAATGTTATTGAACTAAGTTGTACTTTCTATATATTAACTGTAAACATAATTTTCATATGGGAGAATTTAATCATTGTATTCAATAATTCATATCTTCACCATCAGCAATGAAAAGAAATCTACAAATAAGTAACCAAAGTTTACTACTACAAAACTTCTAAATTTAAGGAAGAAAACATTATAAGATAAAAACGCATTGTCTAACTTTCTGGAAGCTCTTGAACATTCCTTCACTGTGAAATCTGGTGTGAAATACCTGTAGGTCTGGAAGGGATGGTCTCATTACAATACATTATGTACAATCCTCCATTTAAAGCCATTTCAAATTGTAAGTAGTAATGTTTTTAAAACGTCATCCTATATGGTTCTCTTTATTCTAGTAATAATGAAAACATTATTTATTAATGAGTTTGATTTATAAAATTGTACCCATTGCAATTTTTGCCTTTGGGCACTACAACAAACTTAAAAATATTCAGTGAGCTACAGAACACCTAACAATTATAAAAGCAGTCAGCAGCATCATAAATCACAATTATTAGGAAACAGTACACCAACAATGCAATTTAAACTGATATTGGATCATTTAATTATATTTTGATGTAGAAAAACATTTGTCTAAATGACCTAGGAAAATATGGAGTCTTGGAAGACTGTTATTATTAAGGATTAAATTGGAAAGCTGGCAGCTTGTTTCTTGTTTTCTTTTGAGTGCATGTGAAACAGAAGGGGAATCTGGGTCATTGGGTGCTGCCATTTACAGATTAAAGAAAAGCCACACTCTCAACATTTGTAAATTTTGTGATGCACAATGATCGAGAACATTCTACTATGCCACGGCTGCTTCCAAGTTTTAATAAACCTCTTTGATACATCAGACAGCCATGATTACTAAGAGCTCACCTGATCACAGCATTTTCACTAAGAATGACATAGAGGGCAGAGCAACTAAGTCAGTAGTACCATTTTCTATGAAGGTAAGTTGTTGTTCATTCCGAATGCAACAGGCAATAGATGACATACGATAGTTTTTCTGAAGTAGTTCCATAAACTACTATTAAGTTATCCTTTCAAATCCATCAAGGTAGAATTAGATGATTCCTTTACCAATTAGCAACTTTTTAAAGTTCAAATGAGTGGAAAATCATTGATATATGCAAATACATTACATAAGATATATAATTCTTAGCATAAAAGTTAATGACACAATAGTCTTTTCAAAAGTTTTTTGTAATTAATAAGTCTTTGTTTTTATTCAAATAGAGAATTTGAAGATTAGCAAAATTATTTCAGAAAGTGCTATATGAATCAAGCATTTTGACACAAATGTTCTCAATACAATCTGAACTTATAAATGAGAAGCTCTAGGAATAAATGGATCCAACTAGAAAAAGATACATTTAAATAAAAGAAGCAATGGATATTTAAAATAAGCTTTTAAAATGTCCACTAAGATTAGTCATACAACAGCCTTACCATTTGTCTAATGGGACTGAAGTGCATTTTGTAGAGATCCTGTTAATAAGATAAAGAGGAGTATGTGTGGGCTAGGTTGTTCACATGTATGTATATCACAAGAATCAGCCCTACAGCTTCAATTTGTTGTTTATAAGCAGTGAAACTACAAAACACTGGGGATCATTGTTTATATTCCTTATTTGGAAATGTTTCAGGTTTTATATTCAACATATCTTTCCAATAATAGCTACAGCTGTCATACATGTGCCTAGGGCTTTTTAATGGTTTCCCGTTCTAATGCCTGGTGTGAATTGAACAAAATATGGACAATCCTTGCCCTTTTAGGGAAAGGGGGAAAAAAGCAACAAAGAAACCTAATCAGGTCTAAAAACGAGTTTATCCTACTTTGTACAAAGAAAACAGAAAGAGTCTGGGGAAGATAAACTAATTTCTACCAGTTTCTGCCTACCACATATACACTAACTCAATTTAGATTGATTTGATAATGTCTACAGACTTACTTCCAAGGTTACTATATACATTTGGACTTTTTTTCCCGAAAAAATAGCATGAGATGAAATGTTGTCTAAGCTCCTTTTAATTTTATTTCAGTTTTATCTTGGTTTCTTACTTCAAAGCAAATAAGACAAGTTTTTTGACATCTTTTCAAAATTTACCACAGCAGGACACCACCAGAACCAATCTTCTTTATATAGAATAACACAACTTTAAGCAGAGGGATGGTGATTTTTAAAACACACCTTGATTTACAGGAAAACTGCTGTTTACACAGGAGGGGAATAAAATAGCTTTATTTTACATTTACATTTTTTTAAGTGGCCCACTTTAATTCACACAAATCACCATCTATTCAGCTCTAGGGTAATAGAAAGGTAATTGGAATAGTAACCAAAAAACAAAATCTTAGTTCTTTATTTTCAACTAACTGGCTTTTTGCTAATAATGTTTGTATTAAATTTCATGGATACCGTTTAAATGTTTAAAATATATATATTAAAATTTATGAAGACAGGACTTAGGAAAATCACTTAATCCCTCTGAAATTTAATTTCTGCGGTTACTGTATACCATATACTGAGCAAATCGAAGAAAAACAGGACATTTATATCCTTAAGGAGCTAATGGTTTGACTCTCATACATAAAATTTTAATTCTAATCTATCTCATTGTGTGTTGGTTTTTAAAAGTCGGTATCATTGCTTTTACTAAATAGAATTAGTATAACTAAACTAAGAAGTATGGCCATAGCAAGTAGCACGAATTATTTTGTAAACAGTAAATGAATGCAGTTACAGAGAAGGATATTATTTTCTTCCTCATTATGTTCAATTTTTCTATTTAAAATAAGTTTTACAAAGAAAATGTTATTTAGACCTTAAAATATCCAGATTATACTGTACCATAGTTGTGAACCATTGATATAAAATAAAATTTAATTGTCTCCACCTATACTTTAATCCTCAGCTGGGTGCGGTAGCTCATGCCTGTAATCCTTGCACTTTGGGGAGGCCACGGTGGGTAGATCACCCAAGGTCAGGAGTTTGAGACTAGCCTGGCCAAGATGGTGAAACCCCGTCTCTACCAAAAATGCAAAAATTAGCCAGGTGTGGTGGCACACGCCTGTAATCCCAGCTACTTGGGAGGCTGAGGCAGGAGAATTGCTTGAACCCAGGAGGCAGAAGTTGCAGTGAACAGAGATTGCGCCATTGTACTCACTCCAGCCTAGGGGACAAGAGTGAAACTCTGTCTCAAAGAAGAAAAAAAAAAAAAAAAAAGCAGCCTGAATTATTTTAATTATGAAGTCCAAATACAAGTTTATAAGAATGTAAGCAGTCTTTTAATGTGGAATTTTTGATCATATTATTTAATGCCTATGATTTATTAATGACAGAAATACCATCCTCAAACTATATCTTATTTATTTACAACAAGATGAATTACAAGTGTGATGTTTACTATTATGTGAGACTACATATGTTTATAAGAAGAAATACAAATAAGAACTCATAATTTATAGCTTTTAAAAAAAAGCTAATTCATGGAAAACATGAGTCACACAAGCACAAAAATTGCTCAAACAAGTGGCTAAATCCGCTTAAAATGTTAATGACCAGTGTTTTGCGTTTTTTTTTTTTTGAAGATAAAATTTGGATCTATAGACAGCAATGTGAGAGTACCAACAAGTAGAGAGAGTGTGTAAAAGTGGCAGTTATGTTTAGGAAGACAGAAATTCTGGATAATAATAATTTATTTTAAAAATTACTGTGTGTGTATCTGTGTATATACACACACATACGTGATACACTACAAAGTGAAAAGATTTTTATTTCAAATGACTTTAGATGTTAATGCTTTGATGCTACATCTTTTGTTGTCTGTACTAACAGCAGTGCTGTTATTTGAAAACATTTACATTGTAGAATAAGTCAAATCCATATTTACATTAAAGTTAATAGCACTCAAGACTCTCAAGGTGAAAGAGAAGCAATTAGAAAATCAAAGAAATTAAACTCAATGATAAAACTGAATTATAGACATTGATTTCAACTCTGGATTTTAAGTGTATATATTCACATATTTTCCCTAAGTCTGGCCAGAACATGATATAGAAGTAATTTGTTCTCAGGAACAAGGTGCACACCTAGGACCAGAGTTTGGTTTCTAGGACCATTCTCTACAGATCTTCGGCGAGAAGACTGGTGGCAAGTGTCGGGCAAGGAAGGTATATAGTGATCTTGGGAAATCTTGCTGTTCCATAAAGGAAGGAAACTTGTAAGAATTAATACAATCATGTCAAGAACCCAGAAGCTAGTCTGAAGGGGCTTCTACTCACCAAAGCTGAGACATCAGAAAGAAAGATCATGGGTGATTTGCACACACTGCATTTATGAAAGGCTGAGTCCACAGTGATACTCAAGAAAGAAGCCAAAGAAAAATCTTCTGTCATCATTTGACACTTCCAAGAAACAAATTTACTTTGAAAACTGGCCATTTAAAACCCCAAATTAAGTGGTTTTTTTTTTTACATTAACAGTATGCACTTTATTTCCAGGTAATCAAATAGCCCCTGTTATAGAAAGCTGTGGAAAGCTCTACATTATAAAAGAGTGCGAGCAAATGTAGAAGAAACGAAATAGTTAAAAACTGTTACATAGCAAAACTTAATGAAATTAGTATTTCAGCATAAAATTGTTAGTTATAAAAATATTGACAGTAACTGGACATAGTGACAAAATTAGTTCACAAATGATTACCTGTTGTTTCAAGTAGAACATATTCATGTTTGCAATGGATGGATGAGTTTGTCACCACCTTAACCCAATAATCAAATTTAGGTTACTAATCATGAAAAACAAAACAAAACTTATTATGTATCTTTTGATCTTATACATAAGAAGTATTACTATATATCACCTATGATATAGTATTGCTAAAATGTTTAACTTACATTTAAGCAAGTCTTTAGGTACGACTTTCAGCTAACAGAACCTACAGGGACAAGAGGAGCAATTCAAACAACTTTACAGGGAAGCAATTAAACTCATGCAAAATGACCTGCTCAAAGACAACTGGTTGGTTTTCTGCAAGTCAATGTCATGAACAAAGATTATAGAGATGTAAAAGACATAGCAACTACATGCAATGTTTAATCTTAGATTAAATCCTGATTTAAAACAACAGTTGGAGAACAACTGGGGAAATTCTAATGTGGATTAAGTATTAGATGATATTAAAAACTGCTAATTTCATGGGGCATGATAGTGTCATATTTACAATATTAAAAAATACTTCTTTTTTAGATATATATTTAAGTTTTAGGGGTTGTATGTCATAGCTTCTATCTTGCAAGTAGGGTCCTTTTGTAGACCACTCACTAAGCAACAGGGCTGAGAATGATTTAACAATCACATAGCAAATGGGTTAAGGAACAGGTTTGGAGAAATTTAAGCCAGGAGACAGGAAGAAGAGAAGGTATAGATTCCTAGTGACCCCAAGGAAGGCTGAGCAGGGACCAGGGTGTTCTGCTAACCATGCCATGGGTGGGGTATCACAGGACATAGGCCACACAAACTGTTACTCCTACTTTTCATAGGATGAGCATAAGAGTAGCCTTGATAGTGGGGGATTAAACAAGAATCTTGGCATGAGGCAGTGTAGACTGTAGATACTAGCTCTTTACTGAGGTGCTCTACAAAGGCCAGCTGCCTTACACCTGGAAATCTTTGGGACGGTGGAAATTTACTATGCCTGCTGCTGGTGCCAAGGAGCCACTGGTCCCTTGAAGCTGAGTTCAAGTGCAGCTCCTTCTACTTAGGGTGAAGGGTAAGGGCTCTGGTCCTAGCTAGCTTATTTTTCAGACAACCCAGGGTAAGACCACAGAGTTGTATCAGTCAATTCTGCTTGTTGTATCACAGTAAGTATAATCTACTTCAAACTTCTGTTACGAAATAAAATATATATATGCTAAAATTTATGAATAATGAGCAGAGAATACAAGTAACATTTGTAGATTTGAAACAAAGAGAAAAAAGGTGGGGAAAACCTGTCACTTCAATGGTGGTCAGAAATAAAACCAAACAGATCAGTAATTACAATACATTTAAATAGATTAGACTAATCTATTTAAATACATAGATTATCAGACTGGATTTTTAAATACAATCTATCTATATGCCCCTTATAACAGACAAGCCTATGGTAAAACCACACTGAGAAGTTTTAAATAAAGGGATAGAAAAATGCACCAGAAAAAAATCTAACCAAAACAAACAAGTGGTTGCAAATGTATCAGAAAAAATAGGTTTTAATGAAAAATTACTAATATGGATAGAGAACTGTAGACAACTAAAAACAGCCTCAGCACACTTAAGACAAAACCTCAGAAAATTAAAAGCAGAATTTGACAAATCTATAGCCACACTAGGACATTTTAGTACATTTCTATTAGAAACTGGCAGATAGAGTAAAAGAAAAAAAAAAAGGTAGGTATATCGAATATTTGAAGAACAAAATGAACAAGCTTCAGATAAATATAGCAAAAAGTAGGAGATATGTTTTCATGTTAATTACATGTTGAATGTTTACAAAAATTAATCATACACTAGATCACAAAATATCACCACAAATTTCAAGAAATCAGCATTAATGAATCTCTTGATCTGTTAACACGCAATTAAATTAGCAATGGGTACAGAGTCGTATGTTCAAAAAATTTAAAGTATACTACTAAATAATTCACATGGTAAAGGGGAAGTCACAATAGAAATCAAAGCATTTAGAAATGAAAGGCAAATGAAAATATTGTGCATCAAAAATTAGCGGATGCAGCTACAGTAGTAGCTGTACTTTGATTAGAAACAAACATGTTTAAGTGCATTCACGTAAAACAAGAAAATACAAATAAATGAGTTAAGCATACAAGAAGCTAGAAAAAGTAAAAAAAAAAAAAACAACTTCATTCCTTCTCTATTCTTAGGCTACTTAAAACTAAAATAGAGTAAAGGAAATAAAAGCAGAAGTTAATAAACTGGAAAAGAATGAAAGAATAGAGGGTATTAACTAAATAAAAAGCTGTTTCCTTAAAAACAATTTTTTAAACTAATAGTATAGACAAATGTCTACTAAGATTAACCCAAGAGAAAAAAAATTAAAAACAGAATATGTACAAATTAGCAATATTGGGGTTAGGTGGAGAACATAACTACACATAAAGTGGGGATTACTTTAAAATCTTAAGACTATGACAATACATTTGAAAATACTACAGATAAATTTCTGGACATTTTAAAAATTGGCAACACACAAAAATTCATCTAGACAAAACAGAAAATCTGAGTAAGTCATCTTCTCCTATACCCCGCCCCATCCCCAAACAAAGAAACAACACATATGCACAGTCCCAGACTGAACAGGTGAGTTCATAGAAAATATAATTCCAATGCTAAACACAAATTGCTTTAGAGAATGGGAGAAAACCCAATCAAGTTTCCCTACACATTTTGTGAGGCTTATGTAGCGCATGTAAAGCATGAACCTTAATTCTTTAACTAAACAGGGACAATGCAAGAAATAAAAGTACAGAACTATCTCAGTTATGTGGATGATAATGTCACAAGTAAAATATTTACAAACTGAATTCAGCAATATATAAAACAGAACCCATCATGGCCAAAGGTGTTTGATAAATGGCCATAGAAATCAAAGGAAGGCTGTGTATTAGAAAATGTATTCATGGAATTACACTGCTTTCAGTGATATAAGAAAAAATAGCATCATCTAAATAAACACAGAAATAGCATTTCATAAACAAAATTTATTATTTTAAATGGCACTGAAATAATTGATTTCTCATGCCAAATATTAAAATAAAAATAGATCCACACTCATACCACTTAAAAAATTTATAGGTAAATTAAATGCTTAAATTCCAACTTAAAAAAGTTGGAAAACATTGTAATTCATTTTAGAAATTTTCTTTAAACATATACCCTATAATAAAAGAAAATTGATAAGCATAAACACTGAAATTTAAAATTTATCTATAACTCAAATTAAAATTAAAGAAACAATTATAGGCTGGGTATCGTGGCTCACACCTCAAATTCCAGAGCTTTGGAAGGCCAAGACAGGAGGATGGTTTGAAGCCAGGAGTTTGAGGCCAGCCTATGCAATCTAGTGAAACCTCTATCTCTACAAAAAATTTTTTTTAATTAGCCAGGTATGGTGGCATGCTCATGTAGTCTTAGCTACTGAGGAGCTGACGCAGGACTGCTTGGACCCAGGAGTTTGAGTTTCTTACAGTGAGCTAGGATTGCAGTATTGCACTCCAGTCTGAGTGACAGAGTGAGACCCTTTCTCTGAAAAACAAAAACCAATTATGGACTGGGGAAAATATTTCCAATGCCTATAAACAAACAAACAAACAAAAAAGCCTAGTAAAAGTGGATGCAAGATGCAAAGAAATATTTGGTGACCAAAATATAGAGTGTTAGTTTCTCTGAGATAATTTCATCTTACTTCCCTTTCCATTAGATCCCCCACTTTTGTTCAGGTGCACAACCTCCCTTCCCCTCACGCACTGCATGGGATTCAGCGGAAGCTCACTCCAAGTCAGTTTCAACTCATCCAGGGTATTTTTGAACACTTGAAAGAGATGAGGAAAAACTGAAAATAAAAGTTACTTAGATGACGATTTAAATAACTTGATGATTTAAATGATGATTTAAGTCATCAGTTATTTAGATGATTTAGAATTAGAAGAAAAACCGTCAAAATGAAAAAAAGCAGAAAAAACATGTTTCCTCATTACAAATTCACAGATTGAGAATTAAGATCACTGATTTCCAAATGTGTTACACCAATTTATATTCCTATCAGTTTCTACACAAGAGCTCCCATTTTAACTATACCATCTTTCTCATTTTACAGATGAATACACTGTCCCTGGTAAGTTCAGTAACTTCTCCAAGACCACACAATTGAGTCTCTAAGCTTACACCAGAAGGCAGGTCTCCCAGTTGTCAGACTACAGTATACACTTGCTGCTAATGAACACATTGTATTTTCAACTCAGGCAGAAATAACAAGAATTATCTGTGGTTTAGAGTTTTCTGCTTCATCGGTTCCTCCATCAGTACAGCCTTCCATGAGAGTGAGAATATTGCTAACTTTCAGGAAAAAGGCACCTATCTTAACTGTATTACCAGAAGCAATTTCTCTTCGTGTTTGATGTTAACCATGCGACCAAATGTCAGGACTCCTGCCAGACAAAGAAAAGCTAAAAGGGTGAGTTGTTTTGTTCAACACAATCAGATTAAGATTAGTACCTCAGCCAAATTGAGAGCAGAAAATATGCACAGGGTCTGTCGGGGGAAACTTTATCTGTTCTTACGTTTGGTGAATGTCAGTTAGTTACATGAGATATATTAACTTTCCCAGATCCGAGAGAGTCTGTGTCCTAAATTATTGCTTCTGTGTCCTATATGAGACATAATTCCTTTCCCTATGGAGATGGTAAGGTTTTGTTGTTTTTGTGGTTGTTTTGTCTGCCTGTTCAATGAGGCTGATAATAATAAGTATGAATAAATGGGGGCTGTCTTAGTCCATTTTGTGTTCCTATAATGGAGTATCTGAGATTGGGTAATTTATTAAAATATTTATTTAGCATGTGGATCTGCAAGCTGCAAAGTTCATGGGCACGGCCCTGGCTTCAGGCAAGGGCTTCTGTGCTGCATCACAACATGGCAGGGAAGGTTAAAGCAGAAGCAAAAAATGCAAAGAGAGAGAAAATCCATTGGGCATCCTGGCTTTATAACTACCCACTCTCTTGGGAACTAATCCATTCTTGCAGGAACGAATCTGTTCTCACCAGAGAGAGAACTCAGTTACTACCACCAGAACAGCACCAAGCCATTCTTGAGGAATCCGCCCCCACGATTCAAACACCTCCCACTAGGCCCCACTTCCCAACACGGCTACACTGGGGACCAAACTTCAACATGACTTTTGATGGTAACATACAAACTAGAACCAAACCATAGCACAGAATGAAATTAAAAATACGTGCTTAGGGCTTAAATTATATATTAGGTCAGGATATCTTTATGGCCATGTGAAATTATTCTATGGAAACAAAAAGCTTTGTGTGTGTGTGTTTTATCACTACTGTGGTCGTCAACAGAATGTCTCACTTTGTTTGTTTTTACAACTTCACAATTTCATGCAAAATTCTACAGTTGTTTTTCACAACTCCAGTGTATTTATTAATTTGTCAAATATATTGTAATCTTCTCACTCTATCTGTGGCATCTTTGAATAAATTCATAAAGATGGTGCTTCTAAGGGTTTCTCCCCTCTAAGCACCAATGTGGAAATAGCTGACTTCATCTTCCTGTGCCTAAGCAGCTTGCCCTATTGAGGCCAGGTCCCGCCTTTCTTTATAACCTCAATTCACTCTATGCTGTTATTACACTGCAGACTGCAATAGCTAAAGGATATTTGTCTAAGATGCAGATTCCCAGACCTTGTTCCCAAAGATTTTTATTCAACAGACTGAGTTGGAGCCCCCACATTAGCATTTTTGCAATCCCATTCGGTGTTTCTGAGGGAAGGGGTCTTTTGATTACTCTTTAAGAAACAGTGCTTTCAAATTTAACTCTGCCCAGAAAGGTCTTCCTCTACCCAACATGACTTACACATCTTTGTTGCTGTAAATTTGCACACTGACTTTTTTATGCTTATCAAATGTCTACCCTTTCTTTAAAATCCACATCAAGCCATCTTTTTCCTTGAAGCTCCCTTGACCACATGGCACTGAGTTCTTCCCTGAACTTACGGCACTCACTGCCAATACTGATTATTCATACCTGGCCTTGAGTCTGGGTATACACTTATGGGAATGTCTGCACAGTCTTCCACATGGTGAAAACTGCTCTTCTCCCACTGCCATCATACATCAAATGTCTGCAGAACATTCCCCACACCCCCCATTGCCATGGTTGATTTAAAGTGCCATAGCTTGGGTAAAGTGGCCATTCTGGGCCAATCAGACTTTTTTTCCCTAAAGCTTAGGAAGGAATTAGTTCCTCTCTGAAGATGGGAAAAGCAGAGTTCTTAGCAGCCACACGTCTCCCCAATGTGGAGGAAGACAGTGGGCAGGTAAACAGGTAAACATGATGAAATCTATGAAAGAGTGAAGCAGAAGCAATTGCTTGGATCTCAGATTCCACTTTTTCCTGAAGCACAGCTGCATCTCTCACTTCCCAAGATGTAGATGTTCAACACTCTCATGAATTACATGTGCCATTCTTAAAAAAAATAAAAAATAAAAAAGTCCCTTGTTTTTCTACTGAACCATTTTAAATTGTATTTTGCCACTTGGAATTAGTTCTTAAATTGTTATCAGCTTATAAAATTTAACCTGTGCATGTTCTCCTCAATGTGATTATAAGTTCCACAGGGCTGTTCCCAATGCTTTGCCTCCAGTGTCTTTTCCAACCAATAGCAGAACAGTTTTTACCTCACTTCCCTTTACAGAAACTGGTCTTATTCTGAAATCACCAATGACTTCAAGGTTTGGATATGCATTTTTTTTTTTTTTATTTCTAAGCATCTCTACTTGTATCTTTGCCTACAAACAGATCCTATGTTCTGTATGTCAGTTGGTAGAATACCTACATGCTTTACTACCCAAATATGAAAAGTGGGAATTATTCTTGACATCTCTTATATGTTCTATTCCCTTATCCAAGATATGTACATTTTATTTCCTAAATATTTCTGCCATTTATTTGCTTTACAACTAAACAATTTGACATTTACTTAACCTCTATGTACCTCATTTCCTTACCAACAGAAATATCAATGGGACCACCTCATGGGGGTGTTAAGAGGATTCGATGAAATAATATATTTAAAGCACTTAGAAAAATAACTAGCACAAAATAAGTGTAGTTGTGGGTGTTTTATAATTATTACTGAATCAACTGCTGAGTTTACACGGATAAAGGAATCATGCTGGTAATTTGGGTGGTTGCCTCCCGTGCCCTGAATCATAACAAACTCCTACGCATTTTTCTACCTGCATCCTTTGGTCCTTGCAAAGACTAACTTCTAGTTCATTAATTTATCAAAACAAATTTAGAAATCCAGGAAAACTCAAATTTTGACTTTATTTTTAAAAATATAAATTTTTTTTAATATTTTTTATTAGTACATCATAGTTGTACATGTTTTGAGGGTGCATGTGATATTTTGATACATGTATACAATGTATAACGATCAAATTAGGGTTAATACATTATATACCTCAAAATAGCTAGAAGGATTATGATGTCCCCAACACAAAGAAAAGATAAATGTTTGCAGTGATAAAATCCCAAATTTTAGCTTTAAATGGTTACTTTGGTATTTTCTATAAGTACTATCCCAAATATACAGAGATAATTGCATATTTGCAAATTGCTAAGAAAACACTGACCAGAGACTAAGGTTGAATATATATAATAGATTAATTAATAATACAATAATTTCCAAGCAACTCCCTCAGCCCCACTGCAACTATATTTAAAATGAAAGAAGCTGACTTGGAAGGATGGAGTTTGAAGTATATTAAAAATGCAGAAATGTCATAATACTCTCAGAGACCTGTATCTGCTCTGTTTTATTTTCTTATACAGACATAGATATAAGATATAGATAAATAAATTCCATGCTGAATAAATTAAAATACATTTTTTTAAAAACTGAGCACTGCAAAAGATACAAAAATATACTATACATTACCTTTAAAAACATTTTATTCTTTTCTTAATTTCTCTCTGATAATTTATTCTTTTTTTCATTTGCTTATCCATTTCTTCTTTTATGCATTCTTTCATTTATTCAATCATCAGTTATTAAATACCTACCACATGCTGCTGCTGGCCTGCAAAGATAAAAAAAATACATTCTCCATGCTCAGTGCACTTCCACTCCAAGGGAAGGAAGGAAAGGAAAGAGACACACAAATGTAAATAAGAGTGGTCCTACTGTTCATGACAGAAGTATAAATCACTCTTTCTGGGCTTGGGTGGGAGCGGGAAGCAGGAACTGAGGAGGGAACAGGTAGCTCTGTGGGCACAGCAGGGCATGCCTCAGTCCAGGAACAAGTGTGTGATCTCAGGGCACCCACACTGTGCTCTCTGTGACTCATGTCTGACCTCTGATATTTTGGTCCTATATTAAACACTAATTTCTCCAATAACATACTTTCATTATGACCTCAAAGAACATATTATCATACATTGCTTTAAAAATATTACATAAAATATTTACATTAAAAAATACTACACTTCTGCCTGGAAGTAGAGTTTCAGAAAAGGGATAGAAAAAGGAGGTGGTATTTTAACCTTGTCTTAATGAATGAGAAGATATCCGCCCTGCAAACAAGTGAGGAAGGTGAGTCAAGATAAACACAGCAGGACTAGCAAATTATGGAAGTGTACAAGGGAAGGGGGCTTCCAGAAAAACTCAGGAGATGGATGACAGGTTTGAAACTGCCTTGTTGCTTAATAATCCGTCCTTTCCCGTTTCCTTCTAGGTTTTCAACTTAAACCAAATAACTATAAGGAAGACAACATTTCATATCAAGAGAAGAAAGCCAGGGCTGGGTTCATTGATGTAGTTCCAATATTGCCTTAAGAACTTGCCTTTGGAGGAATTTTTTTTTTTTTTGAAATTAAAAGAACTTGCAAGGGTCTCCATAAGCAAAAGACACTCAGTATGCATTTAATACTCGACTTTGGAATCAATATTTTTTGCTAGCTGTGTGCTAAGTGCCTTCTGTAAATTAAAGCTAAAGATGATCAAATTCAGCTTTTAATGCAGATTACTCTCCAACTTACTTCTATAGTCTATCTTATCCTACACCTTCTATCCAACCATGCATGGCACAAATTCAACATACGTATGTATTTAACACACACACATAGTGCTTACCATGTGTTCTAATAATTTTTACAAATAATCACTCATCAATTTCTCAAGACAATCCTGTGAGGTAAGTAATTTTATTATCATTACTTTATAGTTGAGAAAAGTGAGACCAAAAGAAGGGAAACACTTGACAGAAATTGACCAGCAAATCAGTCAGTGGTCAAGCTAGTTTTGAACCAAGCTGTCATGTTTACAGTCCATGTTCTTAACCACTGTAGCCTTCCACATCTCATGGTTCACATTCCCACTGCCATACCAGAACCTTAAGAAATAATAACCTTTAGTAACCCCGAGCATTTGAGTTCAAAGAATGAATCTCCAAGCTGAATTTCCTGTGTCACTATTTATGATTACAGTTTCCTTTATTCTACCTATATCTTCTATAGACCCTCCAGGCAGTCTTGTTTGTTATCTGTATTTCTGGGATGGTGCCCAGCTTCCAGTAAGGTACCTTTGACTCCCAGTAGAACTCACAGGGAGTATCATGGAGATACTTCATAATAATGATATCCGATGCACAACTTCATTTGGTCAAGCTCCAACCACAAAAGTCCTTGAAGCTTCCCATTCATGCCCATGTTTTTCAACTCAAATTGCCTTTCTAGCTTCCAGAGTAGAACCACGCATGGGTTCTCTATACATGACCCTAGTGAAATTGCCATCATAATTGAATTTCTTAATATAAGATTCACATTCATGATGTTAGTTGAGAAGCTAAAAATAAAAGCTGTGGCTAGCTCTAGTTTTTGTATGTATGCATATTAATTTAAATCATTTCCCTTTAATTATATTTAACACACATTGAAAATTTAGTAATTATAAAAGACCTTTAATTATCAACATTCATTATTATCACTATTATTAACATATATTAAGCACCCACAGTCTGCTAAATGCTGTATTCAAGATAGAAGGCATTAACCTTGCAATTCCACCGTGGCCAATATAGAAGACAATCTTCCTTTTCCAGACACAGAACTAAATTACACTTGCTTAACCTGACAAAGAGTCAATGGATGAGTCAGGGACAAAACCTACATGTCTTAACCACTAGGCAACTGAATAAACAAAAAATTGTTCTAAAACACTGCTGCTTTCAGCCCATCTGAATGTATTCTTCTATGAATGTCTTAAATGCCTGCATTAAATTCCTTTGTGGTGGAAAAATTTTCTCCTTCACAGAGGTATCTAAATTGTGTAAACAGTCTGAGACTAACTGTACAATATAGATTTTGGCATCAAATAGAACGCCACCATTTTTGAAGGAAAAATAGTGACTATAAAATGATGAAATAACTTTTTTTAGGAGGAGGGGCTGATAAACCGGCTTTGAGGCAGTTTCAAAGGAAGACTGCCCAAAGCAATGGCAGCATGATGTGGACAAATGCTACTCTCAAGGCTAACATTTGATTTGAGGGGTAGAATGAAGAGTCTATACCACAGGTTAAGACAAATCTGAATCCTAGCACTGCTACTTGTTAGTTCTGTGATCTAAGGCAAATAAGTTAACTTGTTTGAGCCTGAACTTCGTCATCTGTAAAATGGAGGCAATAAAGCTGAACTTGCAGATTTTCATGGGATGAAATAATATATTTGAACATATATATTAATAATTAAGTGTCCACGACTGACATGAACTTGGAATTGAAGGAGAAAACTAGCCCTCCTCCAAGGTGTGCTGGGTGGTATTACATGGCTACTCGCTAGCAGAAGTAGAATGTAAATTAATGCTATTAAAGCTGAAATTAAATTGCTTCATGGTTGAAATGAGCAATGATGTGATTAGAAAATGTCCCCCATTCCTTAAACAATACATAAATGCTGTTGTTGGGCATGATGCTGTGTTCTAATGTGGAAGGAAATTCAAGCCACCTACAAGTTTCTAGACTCATAAAGGAGACATACAATGCAGAAAACTATAACATGGGGTGGAACAAATTATGCTAGAGGTATTCCAGCATGCCATCAGTGGGAAGTGGTAAATTCTGTCTGGAGCAGAAAGGGTGTGGATAAGGATTAGTAAAGAAAGAGGCCATTACACTGAGTTTTGAAGGGTACCTGTACATTCATTAGCAGAAAGGGAGACAAATGATATTTGTCATTCTTCCAGCAGAAGAAACATCTGGGCAAAGACCCACAGACAGAAGCCTTCTTTGCACATGTGAAAAATCGTAACTATCATACATAGGGTCCTTCATGCAGTGTGACTAGAGATAAAGCTAAGCATATAGGTTGTGATTAAGTTTTAAAAAGCCATGTCAAGGACTGAGAAATAACCCCTCTAAGGTATGTTCAGATGAGTTTCAACAGTGGTGCCAAGACCAATCAATGGAGGAAAGAATAACCTTTTTAACAAATGATGCTGGGGAAACTGGATATTCACAGGCAAATGACTGAAGTTGGACCCTTATCTAATACCGTGTACAAAAATTAACTCAAAATAGATCGAAGACCTAAACCTAAGAGCCAAAAGTATAAAACGCTTAGGAGAAAACATAAGGCAAAATCTTCATAATGTGGGATTTGGTAATGATTTTTTGGATGTGATACAAAAAGCACAGTTAACAAAAAAAGAAAACTTGAACTTCATGAAAATTAAAAATGTCTGCACAAAGGATACAATCAATAGAGTGAAGGGGCAATGTAAAGAAAGAGAAAAATATTTGCAAATCATATATCTGATAAGGAGTTAATATCCAGCATATATAGAAAACTCCTAGAACTCAGCAACAAATAAATGAAGAACACAATTCAAAAATCAGGAAAGGACTTGAAAAGACAGTTTCCCAAAGAAGACACATGAATGGCCAATAAGTACTTAAAAAGATGCCCAGTATCACTAAGCATTAGGGAAATGCAAATCGAAACTACCATGAAATATCACCTCACAGTCATTAGGATGATTACTAAAAACAAAACAGAAACCAACAAGTGTTGGCAAGGATGTGGAGAAATTGGAACTCTTGTGTGCTGTTGGTGGGAATGTAAAATGATACACCTCTGTGGAAAAGAATTTGGTGGTTCCTCAAAAAATGAAAATTAGAATAAACCCTATGATCCAATAATTCTACTTCTGGATATCTCCCGGAAAGAAATGAAAGCAGAGTCTGGAAGAGATATTTTACACTTGTATCCACAGTAGCACTTTTCATATTAGGTAAAATGTGGAAGCAACTCAAGTGTCCATAAAGAGATGAGTAGATAAGCAAAATGTGGTATATTTGTATACAAATACAACAGAATATTTTCAACCTTAACAAGGAAGGAAATTCTGACATATGCTACAACATGGATGATGCTTAAGAATATTATGCTCAGTAAAATAGGCCAGTCAAAAAAGGACAAATATAATTTAAAAAGGACAAATACTGTATGATTCTACTTGTATAAGGCACCTAGAGTAGTCAAAATCATAGGGAGAAAAAGTATAACAGAATGGTGGTTGCCAAGGAAAAGGAGGGAATAAGGAGTTACTATTTAAGAGTATAGAGTTTCAATGTTGGAAGGTGAAGAGTTCTAGAGAGAGGTGGTAGTGATGGATGCACAACAATGTGAATGTACTTATACCACTGAACTATACACTTAAAATTGTTAAGACAGTAAATACATATATTTTACCACAATTTAAAAAAGAGAAAAAAGTCTTTTTTTTTAAAAAAGCCATACCAAGAATTTTAAAATATCCTGAATGCAGTGGAGAATGCTCAATGGTTTCAAGGCAGGAGATGTATATAAACATACATACAAACACACACAGACGTGTGTGTATATATACACACATACATATATACACATATACATATACATATATGTATATATACATATACACATACACATGCATATAACACACATATACATGTATATATGTATATGTATATAACACATACATATATAACATACATATACATATACATACATGTATATATGTATATAACACATATACATATAACATATATGTATAACATATATGTATATAATACATACATGTATATGTATATGACACATATATAAGGTCAGGATTTGTAAATATTTTCATATATGTAGGTATATCATAATTTTATTCATGAAACAACAAGAAATCACCTCATACTAGGAGAACCTCGCTGGACAAATTACAAATTATATAACCTTTAAATAAACAATGCCTGTATTTTATGAGTACGCAAATAAAATTTTGACTCAAGACATTCAGAAACTTTTGATAGGTGCTCAAAACATGCCTTAACCTTATATCAATATCAATCGCTTTGATGCCTTTGGGTCTTCATAAGAATATAGCTGAATATCAAATATATATATATTTATGTGTGTGTGTGCGTGTGTCCTTTAAAAATTAAAATACACTGATTAAAATTAAAGGCAGATAAAAAGGAGACAATTTCTTTAAGGAAATCAATCAATTTTGACTTCTGTTGCTTTCAGTATCTACTTTTTCACTTCAAAGGATATTCCTTTATGATTTTTGCAACAAATGCTACTTAACCATTCTTTGCTTAAAAGGTAGGGAGTTCTGTCCGAAAAATCTGTTGAAAAATATCAGGGCTATGTCAGTCTGAAAATTTCCAGCCAGTTTCAAGTTAAAAAAGATTTGCTAAAAGTAGCAATTTTTTTTTAATGGTTTTAGTCTGTCAGAAGGCTTCGGATTCTCCAGTGCTTCACACCAGTTACTTCAAAACTAACTCCCTCCAGATGTCCCTACGATCATTTAATCAGACATCAAAAGCTGTATGGTGACAGGCTCTCATGCTGCTTATGAGGACGCTATATGTTTCCACAAGCGTAAAACACACACAGTAGCTACTTTTTAAAATGTGATTCATCTAAATCAGAATTCTATTTTAAAGTACAGAGCTATTAGGAAAGGGGCCACTCTCCTAAGAAATAAAACTCTTTTAAACGTCTATACAACGTCATTGTATGACAAGATTTTGAAAGCAGAAACCAAATTGAAACTTGTACTTTAGAAGCGTTTATGCTGTGAGAAAAAAAAAAAATCCCCTATCGGAAGAGATTTCTATGAATCACACCATGCTCAAAGAAATAATTTTCCTTTTCCTCCCAAGGCCAATTGTCTTGCTTCTTCTCAAGGTGAACTCTCATTAACCCTTTCCTCCTATGTCATCAATCTTTACTAAATGTCCACAATTTGGAAGGTACATATAGAAGTTCAGAACCTATGGAAGACACAACCCATACCCTTAACTTTCACTTTACAATAACATAACTATATGTACTTTAGCCTTCAAATTTAAGTAGTAGTTTTCCCTCCAAAGAGGGTAAGGGTACACACATACGCATATGTAGGCATTTACGCTGCTGCCTTTGTGTGTGTGGCATTTAAAAAATATTTCTTGATATTATTCATTTGACCAATAAGAAAATGATTATTGGTGTTTTGGATGGAAAGACAACCTCACTGCATGACTGGTTATCAACACTGAGACATTAAAATGAAATCTAAAGTTGAACTCATACCAACCAACTTAATAATTCACATCTGGAATCTTGAAGTTTGGAAGGATAAGTCCCTAAGAACAACTAGAGTTCATACAGTTTCTCTATTTATTATTTCCCTTCCATTACATAGAATTTCTGAGGAAATCACCCACTATTTAACTAACTTTCTTAGGGTCACAGAGTTATTGATGCAATCAGACACAGGATCTTGGCCTTTAAAATAAAACTACTTTAAACATCATCTTTACAAAATTTCAAACAACACTGTCAAATTACATCTGCCCATATTGTGAAAGTGAGATTGAGATGTTTATTAGTGCTTTGCCAAGAAACACATTGTAAATGTTCTCATTCTTTTTAATTAATTCACATACCAGAAGTATTTTTATTTTCTTCCAAATAAACTGAAATTAGAAAAATTTCTTAAGGGAGATGGACTAGGAGGAAAATTTAGAAGGAGAAATCTTTAGATGTAATGGATATTAAGAAATTATCCAGAAACTTCTAATCAAGACTTTTCTAAATGTTTTGAACACAGTTATTAGAAAATTACAAAGTTATAACTCAAAGATTACTAACTTTATGATTCTAGATTTTATGATTTTTATCATCTAGTCATATATTTGTGATAACGTCTTAAGTGCCAGGCACTGTGCCTGGGGGCTTGAATACAAAAATGAATACACTGGCCTGTGCCTCTGAAGAGTTCACAGTCTTGAAAAAATGCAGTCATGTAAACATTATATTTCAGAGAGATAACAGCTAATAGAGATACTGCACATGGCAATTCCCTTCAGGGGTTAGGGAGGCTAAGTAGAGTACCAAAGTGCAGGCTAAAGGGAAAAAAAACCACTCATTTTGATGGTTAAAACTGTATTATTCGATAATCTGATACATGCTTGCAGACTGCTAGGGCTGTTTAACTGCTTTAGATGTGGTCTCTGTAACGAGGTTGTAAGTCTCCTGAGGACAGGAACCAAGTCTTAGGCTTCCTAGAAAGCACATAGCAGAAATCTTGGGCATCTAAGAGATTAGTCAATTTATTTTGACATGAAAACAAATCCCATTCAGTTTTTATTGTGTGCAGATCAAGGCTAAACAGCAAAGGGAAACACCACACACCGGGGCCTGTTGTGGGGTGGGGGGAAGGGAAAGGGATAGCATTAGGAGATATACCTAATGTAAATGACGAGTTAATGGGTGCAGCAAACCAACATGGCACATGTATACATATGTAACAAACCTGCACGTTGTGCACATGTACCCTAAAACTTAAAGTATAATTAAAATATATATATATATATATATATAAAAGACATGTCATGGTTACCTTGTTAATTTCTGAAATTGACCTAAATAGTGATCCTTCTTTTAGAGTTTTTCAGTGTTAGACAAAGACCCAAGAAGAAAAAACGGAGAGCACACACCTGAATAGGGATCTCATTTCTTAGTTTCCTTGGTTAGTCATGGTACAGACATTCAGGCAACCCAGATTTGTTTTAACATCTTCTGCTGAGATATGGTGAAAAACTCTGTTGCAGAGTCAACTGGGCTTCAGGTTTTTTCCTACCTGAAACTTGAGTCTTACAAGCATAACTGATTTAAAAATTAAGCTGCCTAAACTTGCCAAACGAAGTAAACATTTGGCCCCATGAAATATTGGATGGCAGCTTTATCTCTTAAAAACAAAGCCATATGAAAGCCATCGTTGCAATGTGTCTCCAAGCTCTGGTCTTATCAGCACACAGCGTGAACAGCTGGAGTTACAAACACCAGAACTATTATTAAATCACTGTGTCAGGGTGGGGAAAAAAAGAAAAACCTTTTATAGTTTCAGTATCTCTAAATAATGCACTAATATATTACATGCTATTTCTCCCCGTTTTGCTCTTCAGCATCCATCTCTCCTCTTTGGAAAACAACGGATAGAGCCATCCTTCTAATACATATCAGTACCCACAACATTTATTTTGTTCCAGTGTTTCTACAGATGCTTGATTCTACATCTCATGGATAGAAAATATGATTTGGTCACTCAGAATGTTTGGTAAGTTATATGTTGGATTTTTTTTTTTTTTTTTTTTTTTTGAGATGGAGTTTTCACTGTTGCTGCCCAGGCTGGAGGGCAGTGACATGGTCTTGGCTCACTGCAACCTCTGCCTCCCAGGTTCAAGCGATTGTCCTGCCTCAGCCTCTCAGGTGCTTGGGATTACAGGCACACACCACCATGCCTGGGTAATTTTTTTTGTATTTTTAGTAGAGACGGGGTCTCACCATGTTGGCCAGGCTGGTCTCAAACTCCTAACCTCAGGTGATCCACCTGCCTCAGTCTCCCAAAATGCTGGGATTACAGGCATGAGCCACTGCACCCTGCCTTATGTTGGATTTTGATAGTCAGCAACCTGCAACCAAAAGTCCTCTAACATCACAGTGGCAATCAATTATTTTAACCCTGAAATCAAGCTATTTAAATTTCTCTGTAATATCTTGATGATTTCTTTCATGGGTCTGAGGAAGTTTAATCCAGGGGCAATACTGACAATTATTTCAATATATGTGACAAACATGGGAAAACGTGTGACATGTGAGGGGAAATTCCTCAAATCCACACGTCATCATATTATCTTAGCAAGATGCAAAGGGAATGCAGCCACTCACTGTAAAAATGCACTCTCACTAGCAGCCACCTGCCGCTATCCTCACTGATAAAATACCAAAAGCCCCAAAGAACACTGTATTTTCCCTTCTTGTCTCAGTAGAACACACAGGACAACTGGAAACACTTCCCCTCAGGGTGTTTTCCCTCCACCCGTCTGTGTCCTTTACCCCCAATCTTAGAGTTGCTAATAATTGTGTTGCTACTGACTAAAGAGTTATTTTTAGCCTCTCAATGAAAAAATGCAAAAACTTCTATTCTTCTTCAAATCTTGAACTTACATATTATGTGTCATGTAAACAGGTGATAATATGATGAACTAACCTTCATTATTTACTACATATTTGCAGGGAGGAAGTGATAATTCTCTACTTCTTAACTTCTCTCATTCTGCTCACTGTGAGAATTAGTGGCTTCCCTACATTATTTAATCTAACCCCCAAACAGTGGTTGATTTTTTGTTATTCTTTTAAAATCTGAAGTAATAGAGTCTCTTTCATGAAACACACCCCTATTCCCTGGCTAAGGCATAAAACTTCAGAGAGTTAACAGACCCCCCTGAAATCTATCCATGAACTTCTAATTTAACAATCCCCAAATCTGCCAGCTTATTTTTTTAATTATATGTATATAAAATAGACACGGACTTTGAAAAGATAGGTCAATTATTTTGGTGATGTAAGACAAGTAATGGTTTTAGAACAAACAATGCCATTCACTATCTGAGAACAACCACAGTATTATAATTTTCAGGAATCCAGTTTTTAATTTTCTCACCCTGCAGGATCAATGTGCCTTAAGGGTTAAATTAAAAACCATAAACAGTCATTAAAACACAAAACAACCTTGGTAGTTAACCGGATATTAAGAAAAAAATCACATCTGTTTTAGAGTTCTGTTCCATTGCAAGTTTGAGAACATCAATTTCAAGAACCTGGTTTTATGGTATGCCCTTAAGCCAAGAACACCAGGTTACAATCAAGAAAAGGAAGGTAAGAAGTCCCACAAGCAGATTCTCACCAAAATATCCTGTTTCTAGGATTCTCTTTCTTAATTCAAAAGCAGTCAATAGAGTTGGATTTGCTATATTGTCTTGAAAGATAAACAGTCATTACTATTTGCACATTAATGATTGTACTATTCTGATAATTAGGTACGTTGACCAAAAGAGGAACAAAGGAAACAAACTTCTTTGCTGTGTGTTTGGTGTTAAATAACAAATACTAGATTTAGTGGCTTCTTAATACACATAGAATTTGAAGCTTGCAGAGAATCTGATTTTTATAATTTAAGCCCTTTTTAAAACTCCAGCATGTCTGAGAGTGTACATCTTAAATAACCAATTTGTAATAAATTTAATCAGCTAGAAAACAAGTGTAACTTTTGCAACTTTTCAAAAACACATATCTCTGGGCATCAATGAAAACTCTTCCCTCTACAGTAAGCCTAATGAAGTGCAACTAAAAATAACAGTCATCAACTGTGGTTTTAAAGGCAGTATTTCAACATAATCAAATGTGTCAAATATTCATCCTTACAGCTTCTTATGCTGTGGGTTATAAGTAAGTTTCACTTCTTGGGAATGATTGAACATAACCCACTTGGGGCTCTGCCATCTGTGAATTACTTATATGTGAACACTAAGAGATGGAAATTTTGATTGTTTTTTCTTCCTGTGGATATTGGACTGAAATGCAATTGAACATGGCTTTTTAAGCAATTATTTTTCATATTAGTTGCTACATGGCTACATTATCACACACTCCCCGAATTCACCTTCACTTATCAAATCGCAGGAATCAAGAATGGTGTAGCTGGAGTTGTGAAGGAAGCGCCAAGTACGAAATCCAAGAGATGGAAAAGAATATGAAGTCTCAGTGTCCGTAGCTCCAGGCCCAGGTCCTTGCCACACAGAACCTCCTCTGCAAGGTGCCAGTGTTAGAGTTGTGGTTGTTAAGTTCCCAAGGTTTCCTTGAAAGGCTGCTTCTCTTATCAGTGAGCAAACAATAAAAGTTGAGTGTAGGGCTATATGCAGGGTGCCACGTAATTTATCATCCATACATGGACACCTCTGAGAGTTTGTGAAGACATTATTAATAATTATGCCAGAACAACAGACACTAACCAGGACTGCCCCAGGCAAACTGAATTGCACCGTTGCCCAAGAGATGATGTGAGGCTCAAAGATCTTCCCTAGGACTCAAACTATCTCATGAATGCTATACCCAGTTTTGCTTCTGTCTAGAGCTGCACTGTCCAATAAAACAGAGTAAGAACCACAAATAGAATTTTAAGTTTCCTAGTAGCCATGTAAAAAAAAAAAAAGTAAAAACAGGTGAAAATAATTTTAATAATATATTTTATTCAACCCAGTATACCTAATATATTATCATTTGCACATATAGTCAATATAACAATTATTAATGAGATCTTTTATGTTATTTTGTTTATGCTTCAGTCTTTGAAATCCAGTGTGTGTATTAAATTTTAAGTACATTTACATTTGGATCAGACACATTTCAAGAGCTCAATAGCCACATGTGGCTAGTGGCTACTAAACTAGACAGTGTAGATCTAAACATTCCATAAGTTTGGCTATGCAAGGATATATTAACAGTTATAACACACATATGTACACACACACACATCTTCCCTCTAGTAAAAATAAACATATCTAAGTGTCTTTATTAATGTTTACATAGTAAGGCAGTTAAACTATCTGTCACTTGCCTGTGGTGAACCAGACCTTGGAGCAGATAAACATTTACCTGGTAGATGCTCTTTGGGAAATGGAGAGAATGGCTGAGTCAGATTAATTATTATTAATTAGTATTATTATATATTTATATATTAATATATATTAACTAATTATAATTAATTAGCTGGTTAATTTCTAAGAACTTCTAGGACTCTTCCTAGACTTACATGTGTCTTGCATTCCTAAGTCCAAAACATATACACTGAGCATCTTCCATGTACTTGGCCCTAGATAAAGATACATAAGGCACAATGTCTGTGCCTCGGGATGTTAAAGCTTAATGTATTCACGGAGATTATTTTACAACTGAAGCAAGAGACACCTAAGATGTGCCACTATTCCATGCAAGGGCAAGGACCAGACTCTCCTTTTTGGGTCTGTGGTCTGCACTCCATCATCCACAGAAGACACTATGAGGAAAGGAAGAAACATGTGTTTCCTTTTCACTGTTGATACACAGGAACTCAGCCCATATTTGATCACTTGCATAAGTTAAGGCACAAGGATTTTGGGCACCAGCATTTATTCTTGAACTATGAGATGCATCTTTGCTAGTAATAATATGTCTTTCTGCCCCATATCCCAACTTGGAACTCACTGATGTCATATTTTGGTGGGGCTACAGCATTTACCAGAGGGAGAGTAGCCATCATTTCCTCGAGGGAAAGTAACATTGATGTCATCTTAATTGGTTTAAGCCCAGAGCCCAAGTGATAGAAACATGGAAATAAACATTGGAGGACTGATATGGTTAAGGTTTCTGTCTGGACACAAATCACATCTTGAATTGTAAACCAAATTGTAATCCCCACATGTTGGGGGAGGGACCCTGTGGGAGGTGACTGGATCACAGGCACAGTTCCCCCATGCTGTTCTCATGATAGTGAGTGAGTTCTTATGAGATTTGATGGTTTTATAAGGGTTTCTTCCCCCTTCACTCTGCACTTCTCTCTCCTGCCTCCTTGTGAAGAAGGACATGTTTGCTTCCCCTTCCACCATGATTTTAAGTTTCCAGAGGCCTCACCAGCCATGCAGAACTGTGAGTCAGTTAAACCTCTTTCCTTTATAAATTACCCAGTCTCAGGTATTTCTTTATAGCAGGGTGAAAATGGGCAAATACAGGGACTTTCTCCATGCAAACAATGCTAACACATTAATCAGACACACTCTCGTTTTAGGGTACACAGACACACAGACATCAAGAAAATGAAAACTAAATTGCAGTTCTGCTCTTCTATGTAATTCTTCTCTCACTGAATAGCTGTCTTCTCCCAATCCAACATAATTAGACTCAACATGGTCTCAACCAGTGTGTGTTTTAAGAAAAGTCATACCACATACCAGTTTTGTTTATACTTACATTAAAATAGAACACATACACCTGATTTTTATTAATGTTCCATTAAATATATTTCCTTAGAAGGATAGAGTTTTAAATAGGTTAGTGGAAAAACATTACATCTAAAATACTTTCAAGACATCTGCTTTCTTTTATAATAAAAGAAATATGCCAAAATATTGCCACAAATCTATTAGCAAAGAGATAATGATTGCAAATAGTGACTCGTATCTCATACACATTGACATTGGCTCTTGATAAGAATATTTTATACCAAACCAGAAGAACCTGTTTAACTCATTTCAGCATCCATATATACCCACAAATGATGTGTTTATTTTTTCTTAAGGCTCTATAGACAGTGAGACTCAAAGTGAGAAAGAGTCTTGCTTTTAGGGAATTTTTAATATGGTTATGTTATCGAAGATTACCTATTGCAATGGTATACAGTCATTAGCCAAAATTGAATTCTCAGGCTATCTGAGAGGATTATTCACAATTACAGCTCTTCAAAGCAACTGAGGATTTAGCAGGAAGATCCCACAGTCCTATATGGAAGGAGAATATCATCTCTTCAGGAAATTATTCTCCACTTAACCTATCAGTTATAAGTATATCTGGTTGTAAGCACTTTTGGTCAATGATTTTGTTTTTCTTCAATCTGAATGCTGAGTTCTACAAATCCAATCCTGGCACCACATTTTTGTGATATTGGGAGCTTGAAAATGTACACCACTCACCATGGTATGGTTTTGCAAAGCATTGGGTTAACACAACAAAAATATAACGATATCCTTGGACATTATGAAACTGGAAGATGAAGGAAATGTAAAAGTATAGTGTACTGGCCAGAAGCAAGGATTTTAGAGCCAGAACACCTCGGTGAAATTCCTTGCTTTGCCACTTATCAGCTATGTGACCTTAAACAAATTACTAAAACTTCCTCTGCCTCAATTTCATTATCAGTTAAATGGAGATAAAAACATGTGCTTACCTTGATGTGGAAGTTTAGAGGACTTAATATAAACAGGTAAAATAGTACTTGGCACATAATCAGCACCATATACATAATAGCTATCACTATAACTATATACAAGTAATAGCCCATACTAGCTATTAGTATAACTAATACTATATATACTATCAAAAGATCTCTATCTAGTTATCAATGTATTTAAAACTGCAAAGTCCCACTTAACCTGTGGGTACAGCACTTTGATCTTTCATTAGAAATACAAGCAGCAGGATACCTACTGGAACAACCGGTTTCAGACTCTGGCCACCAGGGTGTGAAGCGCTTGGCTGGGTATCAGCAGGTGGGCCTGGCACTGGGTCACTGCTTCTCCTCACCAGCAGTGGAGTGCCTGGAAGACAAAGTGAGAGGTGAGAGGTCAAAAGAACCCTGGGGTGAAGAGAGTGCATGACACAATGCACTTTAATTTAAAAGGTTTACAACATGCTTTTATGTAAAAACATTCTATTTCCAAGGATGCTTGTAAATTAATCCATTTAATGATCTTTTGTCATCTACTTATAGATTGACACAGGGAAACAAAATCTTTCAACTCTCATCTTTCCCCACTTGCATTTCAAACAAGCCATTGTGTTTAACAGAAACTGTTAGGCAATGCACAAGTTGACTGTGTACAATCTAAAAACTGATCTAGAAAATATATGTGAGTATTAAAAAGAATGATTATCCAGGAGACGAACGAAGAGATTCACACAGTCAGTGTAATTTGCCATTCAATAGAGCTGGAAGTATAGTTATTACTGCCATTTGGTGCTTTCCAAATCTTTTGAATGATGATACAGACCAAAATAAATTATTTGCTGGGGTTATAACATTAATGCCTATTTAAGTACACAAAGAGATTTCTCCCATTCTCTTCCTCTTCTCCTAAAGTAGATAGAGCTGATAAAGAAAATAAGTTAGTTCTTCTAAAAATATATCCTGATTTCTTTTTAATTTAATGAAAGCTTCCACTATTAAATATTTGAGTCAGTTATTAAATTCTGAAAAAAGATCATACTATTAGAAAGTTCAAATGAAATTCAACCTTAGCAGAGCCAGCGGCCTAACTGCTCTGACTGCAATTAGGCCTAAAATAATTTGCTTCGTACAAAATTGGCCACTATAGAGAAAAATCTCAAAAAAAATCTGCTTGTGGTTTAAAAATCACTCTCATATAAAAATTAGCATTTTATTTTTGTACTTTTGGGAAAAGAGTAGAAAACAGTTGAAATGCATTTTCTCATTTCTCAATATTCTGAAAATAATTCCCCAAACCTCTGAAGCGATTCCAGCTTAAAGGAACATTTTTCATCCACTTTGTAGGTTATTTACAAACCTGGTTTTTACGTGTGCTTTAACATTCTTAGTTTGTACAAAACATAGAATTGCAAATATTTTTTATCTTTGTCCAGATAGAACTTGCTTTTCTTAAAAAAAAAAAAAAAAAAAAAAAAAACTTCTTTCACGATAAGAAATTAACTACTTAGGACACAAACCTATGCCAAAAGGAATTATAAAGTCCAGGTTCACATTCCTTTATTTCCTTTTTATTAAGAGACATCACCACATTTTTCACCATCCCGCCACCTCCATCTCAAACATTTCTTAACCAACTGACATACCAATAATTGTACGGTTAGCAATTGTTCTTTGAAATAAAACATTAAAAAAAAAAAGAGTAGAAGCAAGAAAAAGTACCATAAAATTTTAAGAAAGTAGGATCCCAGTTCCATACCAGTATCTTTTTCCCTCCCTTAGGTGATCTGAAGACTAAGTTCCTTTCAGATTAAGCCCCTCAACTGCCAACAACATGAAATGAACAAGTCAGTCTAAATGCAATATCCTCAAAGGAACCCATCATCTTTAAAATTAAGAAAATGGAGCAAAATTCAAGAACTCTGGTTTATTTCCAAGCATTTAATCAGGCCAGTAAATTACAAGTTGATAATCTTGAATGGGAGAAAACAAACAAAAAGTAAAACCAACATGGTTCACCAAGGCATTTCCTCATTGTCAAAATCAACTTGGTTTACAGGCACAGAAGTGAACATTTTAGCGATCAACAATTTTAGTTACATTGTTTTATGCAGCTGAGTCATATATATATATATATGTTTATATATGTATATGTATATATATGTGTATGTGTGTGTATATATATATATATATGGAGAGAGAGAGTGTATGTGTTCATGTGTGAGAGAGAGAGACATGGTTTTTCTTAGGTAATAAATACATTTTCCTTAAAAAAGCCACAGTAGGTAATTTTTCTTCAAATTTAAAGACACAGGCCTATGAGTCCTCATTCACTGTCAGTATCTGCTTTTTAAATAATAACACATTAAAATATTTAAGATATAATTTTATAATAATATGTATTCATGCTAGACGCGGTGACTCACGCCTATAATCCCAGCACTTTGGGAGGCCGAGGCAAGTGGATCACTGGAGGTCAGGAGTTCGAGACCAGCCTGGCCAACATGGTGAAACCCTGTCTCTACTGAAAATACAAAAATTAGCCAGGCATGGTGGTACACAACTGTAATCCCAGCTACTCAGGAGGCTGAAGCAGGAGAATCACTTGAACCCAGGAGGCGGAGGTTGCAGTGAGCCCAGATCACGCCACTGCACTCCAGCCTAGGAGACAGAGTGAGACTCTGTCTCAAAATAATAATAATAATAATAAGAAGAAGAAGAAGAAGAAGTATTCAGGTTTGTGTATTCAATCAATATGCCATAGTATTATAGTGTATCCTAGAAGATGACAATTCAGTTTTGTACCAGTGTATCAGCTATTTGAAACATAAAAAAAAAAAAAACAACAACAAAAAAAACTTTAAGATGGCTAGATCTTTCTTAAACATATCAGCAATAACTTTCTTCTTCTCAGCTTTTCTGTACTCTACACTTGAATGTCTCCTGTTGAGTATCTTCTAATTTTTCTTTCTCTCTTAATGTGTTAATAACAAGTGCAAATCAGTCCACATTGAAATTAATAATGAGCATCTTTAAATATGAACTGTTATCTCAGACTTTTAAACAAACCTTCCTAGAATGGTTTTCTAAATTACTAAACCCTATTTGAACGCGGCTGTCAGGAAGAGACTGAGTTCCACCTTAAAGACAAAGAAAGGTAAGTCCTAATGTACAACAGAGGGCAGGTAATTAGGAGTACTGAAGATAATTTGGGCAAAACCTTGAATATATAGTAGAGTAGAAGTCGTATTGTACAAGCAAAGCTAACTGAAATGAGAGGGGACAACTTTATCCAGTTTCATAGAGGCTTCCAGTGTTAGGGAGTAAAGGAAACATAACCTCTACAGTGAAGAAGCTTATAAATCTAAGAGTAACAATTAGACACTAACACTGCTAACTGTCATGTGTCAGGACAGTGGAGAGGACCCTGGGTTTTGGAGTCAAACAGATTGAGCCTTTGTTTGCTCTGTGGCATTGAACTTGCATGGCAATGTGACTCAGTCTCATCATTTAAAACTTGTTGAAAATAGCACATAACAGAACTGATGGGAGGCTGAAATAAATTAAGGCATGCATAGGACATGGAACTGTCTGGTATGTAATTTTCATACAGGACTCCCTCCCCCAAAAAAGTAGGTAATAGCACTCATTATTTATTGTAAGCTGTGTTATCTTGTCTGCTTAAAAAGCTAAGCTCTTGAAAGTCAAGTTAATTTTCATGGAATAATTTGTAAATTAAAATAATAAAATCTAATCTTGAACTAAACCAAATATAGCCTTACAATATGAATCAAAACTTTTACACAAATAAAGATGAGGTGAGAAGGGAGTTCAAAAATTGGAAAATGTTGCTATTCATTAGTATTTTTTTCAGCTAATTAAGAAAAGACTTATTATTGGAATTTAGAGGCAAAAACCCCAGATTCAGCTCAAGGAACAACAATGTTCCTTAGAATCATAGTTTAAAAGCCACTGGAAGCAAAGCACAAATAAAATAGGAATTATTCAGTATTTTAAAGCATAAATTCTTATAGAACTGCTTGCGGGTTTTTCTTTTTTTCACACAGTTAAATATTTGAGGTTGCCCTTATGCATCAGGACAGGGAGAAGGGATGAGGATGATATTAAGATCAGCAGTCATGGTGTTCATCCACTCTCAAGTTATCTTTCAGAAAAGGAAATGTGGAAATGAGGAACATTTCAGTACACCCCAGCACACAAAAAGGCAGGTACCACTAAAGTGTTTCAAGTAGGTTATACGTGGCTTATCGGAGAACACACACCAATGAAAACATACACCAAAGGCTAGATCAAGTCCCCATTTTATTTAGCTGACACTTGAAACTGAATGGAAGCCAAAGAGAAAGCTACTAGGTGCAGGAATAGAAGAGTCCCTGATTGGGTGTGTAGCTGCTGGTGAGTATGTCCTCACCAGATAGGGTCTTGCCATATCAGGATAAGCATAATTCTCACTAGAATATTCTCCACTGACATTCAGGACTTATGCCACATTCAGGAAAAACTTACACACTCACTCACCATACAGACATTTAGGAAGATGGCAAGATTCGTCAGGTTTTAACAGGATTTAGACCAATTATAACCAGTCAAGGCACATCCTCATAAGAGAAAGTGAAATCAGTTCCCAAGTGTCTGTGAATGATGGTGCATCTTCTAATTCTCCAGTAATCACTATTTTAATGGTGGGGCAGCTGGTACTGATGGGGTCCAGGTACTGATCCATGTCCCCTTTAAATGTCACTAAGGAAGCCAAGAGAAGGGTTGTCTAATTCAGTTTGAGGAAAACAATTTTGAAAGTGGCAGCCATTAGTTAAAGGGTGAAATTGGTACACCAATGAATCATGCAAGATATAAAGACCAACAAAAATGTAAAGTGCTATCTCTATAAGTTTCTGTCTCTTTGTTATAATCACACTCTCCCTCTCCCTCTCCCTCTCCTTCTCAGTGGATTTTCATTTGGAGGATATGTTTGGGATGGAGATGGCTTAAATGACAGGTGATGCCATTTAATATTATGTTTGGGGGTTTTGAAGGATAGGCAGTTATAGAGATTGAAACCAAGGTCCTGAAGAATCACATAACATACGATGATGCAGGCAGCAGGGAAAACAAACAATGGCTTCAAACATGAGCCCCACATCAAAAGTCACAAGGCACATGTTCTAAATTGTATGGGGAGTAGCAGCAGGGATTTATTTATTTAAAGATGGTTAATGATTCTCCTGAGCAAAACCAGAAGGCCAGCTTGTCACCAATATTGGTGTCATTTCATCCTAGGGTGACTGACACCTGGACAGCTCTCAGGGTGGGGGGCAGGTCACGGTGAAAGCGCTGACAAGACATTCTGTAAGAACTAGAGGACCTCATGCACAGAGAGGCTAGAAGGGCAACCTGGAGAAGGTGAACAGGGTGTCAGCAGTCACAGGTAGAAATGGAGACAGAACCTGGAGGAAGACACAGGAGAATTCAGAAACTGACTACACATAAAAAGCAAATGAGAAGGAGCATAAAACAGACACCTAAAAATCATTCTCATTTCTGGCTTGAAGAAGAGCAATAGGGAGGTTTTGGCAACTGCTATGATTTGTCTCGGAGAAAATACAAATCTTGGCTTCAGCCCACTGACTGTTAGAATGATTTGCTTTTAATCTAAAATGTCTTGATATGCGTGAGAAACCAAAGACTAGATTTTCAACAGGGTGGGCATTCACAAAGATGAACATGAAGTTGATAATGAAAATCATATTGGCTTCTAGAATAAGCAGGTAGATACAAACATGAAGTGAACAGAGGAAAATAAAAAGGAGGAATCAGTAAAGAACTATTAATGGCATCGCATGCAAAATAACGCAAAAGCCAGGGTTTCATAATCTCTCAGAATTTTCAGAAAGAAAGAAATATAGAATGCTTATTGTTTAATAAAGTCACAGAGGAGTGCTCAGAGGAATTGGTGGGGTGAAAGCATGGAGAAGGGAACTGGGATTAACATGATAACCTGTTTATGTGCAAAGAGACTCCTCTTTAGGGGGCTGGTCTTTTCAGAGCTCGATTTTCCTTTGCCCTAAGGGATTCCTTTGGTGCTACCAAAACAGTTGGACAGTTTGAAGAAAAAAACACACTCTCTTTCCATGACTGTTGACACTTAGGATAACAAGATAAATATGAACAGAAGAAAATGCTCTGAATTAAAATACATGTAAGCTGGTAGATTTTTTACTTTGATGGTGAAAGTAAATTGCAAGTGGCTAAACTTTTTGCAAATTAGAGAAGAGAGAAAGAAGTAGAAAAAAACACATTCTTCCAGGTAATCCATATTAATAGTATAGAAAGACAGTATAGGCTGCATCTTGGTTTTCATGTAGTACATTTCCTTAATAGACTTTGCAACTAGTCAGCACCTAGAACAATACCTCTCAATTATTCTGAACTTTAACAACTGTTGAATGAGTTTGAAAAAATATGGGTGTATCCTTCAGAGATATGGTGCAAAGAGATTATAGGTCAGAAACTTTCCTTCTAACCATTATTCTAGCACTGTCACCTCAAAGAAGCTGCTCCCCCTTTTCTTGCTGGCTAAATGAGCACAGAGGAGGGGCTGCAATAAAGTCCCAGTGTAGACCGATAAAAAGATAGTTTTCTAATTTAGATAGCCAATAAAAGTACTGAAGTAGCCGGGCGTGGTGGCTTATGCCTATAATCCCAGCACTTTGGGAGGCCAAGGTGGGTGGACCACGAGGTCAGGAGTTTGAGACCAGCCTGGCCAATATGGTGAAACCCCATCTCTACTAAAAATACAAAAATTAGCTGGGCATGGTGGCACGCACTTGTAGTCCCAGCTACTCAGGAGGCTGAGGCAGAGGTTGCAGTGAGCCGAGATCGTGCCACTGCACTCCAGCCTGGGTAACAGAGCAAGACTCTGTCTCAAAAACAAACAAACAAAACAAACAAAGAACCGAAGCCCAGAAAAATGAAGTTTCCAAATCTTTTGAACTTTATTTCTACTTTAGTTTTACTCACCTGACACTTTCCTATGGCAGGGCCAGATTCTCTATCTGGGTAAGTGCATAAAAGTAAGGGGAATACCATGTCTTCAATGCAGGAGCAATTCTTTTCATCTAAACTGGTCAGCAGGCTGAGTGTGGTGGCTCACGCCAGTAATCCCAGCACTTTGGGAAGCCGAGGCAGGCGGACCACCTGAGGTCAGGCGTTTGAGACCAGCCTGGCCAACATGACAAAACCCCATCTCTACTAAAATACAAAGATTAGTGGGGTGTGGTGGTGCACACCTGTAATTGCAGCTACCCGAGAGGCTGAGGCAGGGAAAATTACCTGAATCTGGGAGGCAGAGGTTGCAGTAAGCTGAGATCACGCCACTGCACTCCAATCTGGGTGACAAAGCAAGACTCTGTCTCAAAAATAAATAAATAAATAAAATAAAATAAACTGTCCAGCAGAAAGAAATATTTTGATAGAAAGATACAGGTAAAAGGAAGGTATGGTGGACGCTGAGTACCTAAGAGGAAATCATCAACCCATGGTCACAAGGACATATCTGGTAAGATGCTTGTCTCACTAGTCAAGGCATCCAAACTCCTCTCCCAGAGTACACAGTCTCTCCTGCAGATGATTTACATGCCTTGCCAGTATTGCTATTATTCCCATCAATACTCAATAAAATAAGACTAGTGAAAGTGGTACATCATTTGTTTTTGGAGGCAACTAGATTTTCTTTTTGTGTAGATTTTATGGGCATCAGATAAGGCTTTTCAGCTGATGCCAAAGAAACTGCACAACACTGAAATCTGGAGACCCATAAAAAAAAAAAACTGGTAATGATATCAATAGCAGCACAATTTATAGCAAAGTACTGAGAAGAGATCACTTTTGCCGCAGGAGTGCCTGACCCGGTTTGGTGCCTGGCCTGTGATGAATGCAGCAGCTGGGACATGCTTTCAGATACTGTGATGCGAAAACCACACTAAGGAAACTAAGTCAAAAACTTTCATCTTAAATATCAGTCCATTAGAAAAGAGACTCCCAGTATTGCCATAAAACGAGGAAGGAAGTTCAAGTCAACTAACATTTCATATCATTTTTCTCTCATTTCAGATTGCAAAAACCATGCTTGTTCAACACATGATGGACAAATGCAAGTAATTCACAAAATAGTCAACTGACTACACAATGGATATGAACGAGTACATGCATGATAAAGCATCTTTTAGTATTTGGAAAACAGCTGAAATTGGAGAGCCAGTGGTACAAAAATACGTGAAGGGGTTTTTAACTTACTTTTATTGGGACTTATAGTTGTCTCTGAAGATGAATGACTTCCACTTGAAGTGGGTTGAACTATTAAAGTTTTCACATTTTATCCAGTCGTACACACAAATCTGCAATTTTTCAAAATTTTTAAGCTACTTTACAATATAAATTTACTCATGCTACTTAAGGTTAGTTAAGGCCAGGTCTCAGATATGCACTAGGTCTCAAGGGTTAAGGATAAAGCGACAGAGGCGGTTTCCTGCAAGCAAAGGTCTAGGTCTTTGAAAGGCATGCACTCTAAAAAAATAAGTAAAGTATTAACTGAAATAAATAAATATACCTGAATTAATAAATCCAAATAAAAGCTCCTGAATCACAGAGATGAAAGGAAGGATTTTGATGATGTGTGCGTCAACCTCCCAATTTCTTGTTCCGGCATTCAAGGACATCAGGGGTTTGCCTCAACCACTAATTATATCTTATACTACATTCTTTCTCAGGTGTATATGCCAAACAGAACCACCTGCTGTCACCTAAAAATGTCCTAGATCATGTGACCTCTAAATGATTATTCTCTAATACTGCAGTCAGCTGTAATCCTGTCCCACTTTGAAGGTCCGCTCCCAATAATTATAAACAATCTCTACTTCTTTGGAATGCCCAGATGCAGATTTGCATGGAGAAATAAATGTAATTTCAGGGGCCCTCATTTGCATGAGCCCCTTACATGATGCCAAGAGGAGCCTTAGTAACAAGATCACATGATTATATAATTTTGTAAAATTTATATAAGTAAAATATTTTAATTGCTATAGGTTAACCCTGTTATCTCTTCCATCACTAAGGTTCCATCCATACTACTCTTCCTCCCATTGGGTGGCAATGAAGTGGCCAAGAGTATTTTTGGAAGTCCAGTTAAGGGGAAATTGAGTCAGAAATATATCGTGTGTGTGTGTGTATATATATATATATATAGAGAGAGAGTCCACTATATATATATGTTTAAATATATACAGTCCACTATTTATATATTATATTTTATATATATATATATACAGTCCACTACATATATATATTTTTATATATGTATACAGTCCACTACGTATATATATTTTTATATATGTATACAGTCCACTACGTATATATATTTTTATATATGTATACAGTCCACTACGTATATATTTTTTATATATGTATACAGTCCACTACGTATATATTTTTTATATATGTATACAGTCCACTACGTATATATTTTTTATATATGTATACAGTCCACTACGTATATATTTTTTTATATGTATACAGTCCACTACGTATATATTTTTTATATGTATACAGTCCACTACGTATATATTTTTTATGTATACAGTCCACTACGTATATATTTTTATATATATACAGTCCACTATGTATTTTTGTATATAGATACTCCACTATGCATACATTTTTTACATAGATACTCCACTATGCATACATTTTTTATATAGATACTCCACTATGCATACATTTTTATATAGATACTCCACTATGCATACATTTTTTATATAGATACTCCACTATGCATACATTTTTTATATAGATACTCCACTATGTATATATCTTATATATAGATACTCCACTATGTATATATCTTATATATAGATACTCCACTATGTATATATCTTATATATAGATACTCCACTATGTATATATCTTGTATATAGATAGTCCACTATGTATATATCTTGTATATATATAGTCCACTATGTATATATCTTGTATATATATAGTCCACTATATGTATATTTTTTGTATATATATAGTCCACTATGTATATATCTTGTATATATATAGTCCACTATGTGTATATTTTTTGTATATATATAGTCCACTATGTGTATATTTTTTGTATATATATAGTCCACTATATGTATATTTTTTGTATATATATAGTCCACTATATGTATATTTTTTGTATATATATAGTCCACTATATGTATATTTTTTGTATATATATAGTCCACTATATGTATATTTTTTGTATATATATAGTCCACTATATGTATATTTTTTGTATATATATAGTCCACTATATGTATATTTTTTGTATATATATAGTCCACTATATGTATATTTTTTGTATATATATAGTCCACTATATGTATATTTTTTGTATATATATAGTCCACTATATGTATATTTTTTGTATATATATAGTCCACTATATGTATATTTTTTGTATATATATAGTCCACTATATATACATTTTTTGTATATATATAGTCCACTATATATACATTTTATGTATTTGTAATATATGTGTAACTTTGTATCATGAAACTGGTTGAACATGCACAGCGGGTGTTGGAAAAATTTTTCTGTTAGTCACCAAGATGAATGGCAATAAATTAACTATATGCAGAATTGTTTCTGAGCCACATAGAAATAGCCCATTATATATATTCTATTATATATATAAATAGTCCACTATATGTAAAAATAGTCATATATATATATATATATATAGTGGAGTCAGAGATATAGCTCATATATATAGCCCATTATATATATTATATATATATTATATATCTCATATATATATCTTATATATATATGGGCTATATATATATCTTATATATATATCTTATATATATATCATATATATATCTTATATATATATCATATATATATCTTATATATATATCATATATATCTTATATATATATCTTATATATATATATATATATATATCTGACTCCGATAGATAGATGGATATAGTGGATTTTTATATATATAGTAGAATATATATAATGGACTATTTTTATGTGGCTCACAAACAATTCTGCATATAGTTAATGTATTGCCAATCATCTTGGTGAGTAATATAAGAACATTCCCAACACCCACTGTGCAAGTTCAACCAGTTTCATGATACAAAGGTACAGGGCCAGGTGAAGTAATGATGTGGCTGTGCTGTTTTTGCACCAGCACTGTAAGTATGTGGGCACTGGAAGATAAACAAAATTTGAAATGCACAAAGCCAGAGCTACTCTGGAAGATTTGTTCACTCATCAGATCTATACAATTATAAGCAGATAATTCAGTTCTCACTGATACCTTGACAAATGGGAACTTCTCTCTTATTTAGAATATACTTGAAAATGCAGCACAGAATTAAAATTCCCACGCTAGTAAGACACAAACCTGTAGCAGTTTCATACTTACAAGTATGTATGTGTGAAGCCCTTTATATGTTCCAAATGTTACTTAAACAAAAACAATTTGGATTACCCATGCTAGAGCAAATAACAAATTATCCATTTATTCACTCTATCAGAGATTGATATTACATATGGAGAGGTGATTAAAGAATACATGGCTGGCCAGGTGCGATGGCTCATGCCTGTAATCCCAGCACTTTGGGAGGCTGAGGCGGGTGGATCACCTGAGGTTAGGAGTTCGAGACCAGCCTGGACAACATGGTGAAACCCTGTCTCTACTAAAAGTACAAAAAAATTAGCCAGGTGTGGTGGCGCACGCATGCCTGTAATCCCAGCTACTCTGGAGCCTGAGGCAGGAGGATCACTTGAACTCAGGCGGCAGAGGTTGCAGTAAGCTGAGATAGCACGACTGCACTCTAGCCTGGGTGACAGAGCAAGATTTCATCTCAATAAACAAACAACAACAACAAAAGAACACATGGCCAAAAATTATAGAGAAAAAAGTATAATATCAAGATATTTTCATGTGTTAATATATCATTATTATTTCTCACATTTTGTCATCTCTAGTATGTTAACTTTATTTATAAATTGTGATTATTTTTCATGCTAAATAAGAATTCATTTCTATATAATTTTTAAAATATTATTGCTGCTTTTCTTAAATAGCAATCCCCCTCAATTTTGTACAGTTAGAGCATTACAAAATGTGGATCTGCTTTTGTATCTTTTTAGGGTGTGTTATATCCCTATTTGTCTTATGTATGTAGTTGTATTTTGTCTCCCCTTGAGTCATTAAATATTTACCGAATGCCTAAAATGTGCCAGGTGGTCTTCCAGGCATTCTGGATACATCAGCACACAACACAAAGGCCTTGCTTGTGAAGAGCTGTGGATTGTTGGGGGAAGACCCATCATCAACAAGTAAATAAATAAATATGGACATTTAAAATCGGGATAAAACAAGTTATCAAACAAGAATGTGAGAGAGAAAGTGATGTCTGGGAGAACAGGGTGGAGCCACATTGTAAGCCGTTTGATGGCAAGCCACTTCCTTTAGTCAATCACTTAGGATCCCGAGCAGAATAGGCACTCAACAGAGGCATGCCAAATTGAACCAAACAAAGCTACAGGTGCAAAGACCGATGTTTAAGCTAAGTAATCTTTAGAGTACGAAATGTCCCAGACCTGAGAATTTTGGAGGTCATGAAAAGGGTATCTCGTTTGGTATGTAAATAAATTGCTACTGTCTGGTTTGTTTCCCCTCAACTAACACATTTTTCTTCAGCATCAACATTTATTTTAAAATAAACATGATTCACACAAATGCAGCACATGTTATCAGCCTTGCAACTTAATGGTAAATGAGTATACAAGTGACATCAACAACGATGCTAAACAATCCCGGTAGATGCACAGAGATACTGACTCAATCTTGTCAATTACTGTGGCTTATAGAGGAATCTACTGCCCTGGCAGTTGATCTTTCAGTTTGTGATACTTTACAGTCTTAGATCCTAGATATTTATGAGGTTAATCTATATTCATAAGATTTATGGCAACCCATGCAATAGCTAAAGGGATAATAGTTGAGTTCACCTGAAAAGATTCTGTGGATGAGCTGAATTTTAAAAAGAATTTTGAAATGCAGAAGATATATGAGATAATATATTGGTGTAAAATGATGACTAAGATATTTATAGTAGACAGATGGGCACGTGGCTTTTGATGCTAGAGATGGACACCCTTGCATGAATATTGATAAATTTGCTCAGCCAGAATATAGGCATGCACTAAATGACTAGTGGAACAACCGATTGAGGAAACTACAGAATACGGTTAGAAAACATTACCAGAAAGCTTTAATTTGGGAGTGTTTTAATTTAATCTAATTGAAATAGCAGGAAGAAATAGATTATCTTCTAAAAGGAGATAATCTATAGCATTTTTTTCAAGTATTGAGGAACTGGTTAAAATATACTTTGAAAGACATTTGTAACTTATAAATATATGAAATACCTTGACTAAAATAATAAGTAGAGGAATCTTTTCCCCATGAGTTCTTTAGTAATTCCCTTATAAATACCATGAAGTGAATCTTAATATATATCCAGTGAAGAGGGTGTGGACTTGGGATGATTGATTCAGAATGGTGCACATTTGGGATGGCTCATTAGGGCATTGTTGTTGATCTGTACCAAGTGTTTATGGAACCATTCTCTTATCCTAAATTTTAGGCCACAGCCCCCAGTGAGTTGAGAACAGCCTGTAAAAGAATACTTCAGGAGCTCTTTGCAAGAAGAGAAAGGGAGAAATGAGCAATGCCTTCAGGCCATTGAGCTGCAGTTGCAAACAATTACTGCAACATCAAAGTATGAAATTCAAATCACCAAGTCCTTCTTGATAGATGAGAAACATCCACAAGTCAATTTAAGGCATCCTGGATACAAATCTATATGATTTATCAGTTGCATTTGAAACCTTTGATCATTACCTTTTATTGGATCATTCAAAGTTCCTGGCAGGACTGGAAAAAAATGGTGGGCTTTGGAGCCACTGTTATCGCTAAGAACACTAAAAAGGTGATTTTATTCCAAAGCCTATGTGCCTCAAATGCTGTTTTCTGTGTAACAGGAAAGGGCCACTCAGGCCCTTTCTTCTGCTTCTGCTTAATAACACCTAAAATTTTAAACCAGTGTTAATCAAATAAAGCTCAATCCAGAAAACTCAGAAACTAGGCTTTTCTGGCAGAGAACATGCCTAATGAAAGTGCCAGAGGAAAATCTGATTCTTTCCTGTATAGAGACTTTCACAACATTTGCAACTGTGGTTTGAGACCTCATTTGACCCATATCTGCTCCTGGAGCCCAAGGATCAGCTTTAACCTCAGGCACCTTTTACATTACGCATCCAGTAGGAAGAGGTCATATTCTGTTCATGATGTGGCACTGGCCCAGCTGTCTAAGCCTTTGTGACCTCACGTTGGATAAGTGAAATCTAATCCACGTGAAAGTACTCTGGAAGACCACCCAGGTGTTTCATATGGCTGCTGTCTTGCTACTAAATAGGCCCATTACACAAGCTGGAGAACATTACCCCAGCAGACTAATTCACCCAGTGACAGAGTAAGGCAATGATCCACGGATTATTATTGACTTTTCCATGTAACTCCTGGCATCATATTCAAAGTGAATCAAAATCCAAAGGCCACAGGTACAAAACTGTACTGTGTTTCTATGATTCTTCAAAAAGAGAATCAAACTGTTCTAACAACATTGGAATTCTAACTTTCAAGGGAAAAACATTTTAACATAGAGGGTCACTAATGCTGAAGACATAATTTGGTTAAAAGTTAAAATATTTTCCACAAATAGATTTTTGAGAGGCACAGGAATGGCTTGGTTTTTATCAATTATAAATAAATCAAATAAGCCAAAGATAAAAACTTCATGACTCTTTTAAGGGATTATCAGAACAAGAAAGCTTATTTTACTTTTTCCCCCACAAGACCTATGAATAAAGCAAATTATACCAGAATCTGAGCTACTTATTAACTTGCAGGTAATACCTGTTTGATCTAGCCTATGTCACAAGCCCATTTTACCTCAATTTCACCACCTGTAAGTACTGCATTACGCTATTTATTTATTATAGCTCAATAGCATAAAATAGACAATATTGATAAGTCACAGAATAGTGAGTTAAAGCATAATCTACCAAGATGAGGGGAAATCTGATAAAAATTCAACAACATAGGCCTACCACTCACTCCAAACATTAAATTGAAGGTGCTGATAAGAGGCCAGTATCTAAGTCAGCAGCGTTTGAACTTGTCAAATGGTTCCTGAGACAAGCCTTCTTTAATTTGAGATGAAAGATCATAATCTCATCTTTCAGGTCTTCTCAGGGTAAGCAAACCAATGCACAGTGCTATTTTCAAAAAAGGCCTACATAGGAGGAATTGCCCTTATAAGCTACACATGAAAGTTCGGATGCTATCACAACTGTCTTTGTGCTGGGCTTGTCTAGGTCATCTCATTCTATGCTATCCATCTAGATTGGAAAACGCACACACAGAGTTGCCTTCACAGATAAGGTATGTGGGTCTCAAAATGAAATAAGTTGAATTCTCAGATATGCCAGTGACATTGCTGAACCTTTTAATTTGTTCCTTTTGTGTACACAGCTAAATGGATTTGTGATGTGTATCTTTCTAGTCTGTGGCAGACTTTGGTTGTGTTCTTTAAGTCTATCTAATATTTTCACAAAAGGCTTGTGATGCTCATGTCCACAGACCTTGGTCATTTTCAAAAGCAGCTTTTAAATGGTCTGCAAAGAGAAAAATCAACAATTTCATGCTGGACTTACATTCCACAAGAAAAACACATTACTGAGCAAATGTTGGATTCTTAGCACAGCATATAAGTAACACATCTTAGCAAGGGTTGGGTAAACAGACCCCCCTCTGGACAGGAGGAACAGCAATGTCACATTACAAACGGGCATGCATACTAACATGGGAGGAATCTGTGGCCATGAAACAATTTACCATAGCTTCCAGTCCTATATACTAATTTTATAAGCTCTTATGTTTAGAATACAGATTTCATAAGCCCTTATGTTTAGAATAGATTGTTTCCTATCTAAAACAAACATATGGTATCAAACAGTCTTTTAATGCTCAGATTTAAATTAGTTTTAAAGAGATAAAAAGACTGAAATAGTTCTCCTATGCATACATGCTTAACAACATCAATATTTATGTCAACATATTGGCAGAAGAAACGTTAAGTTCCCTATATCTCACTGGGCCCACAGTTTCATTTTAGAAGCAACACATTTACCTCAAATATTCACAATGCTGTATTTGGATATGGTGAACTAAGTGACTGGTGGACCTATCTCTAACAACTTTTCAGCATTCAAACAATTCAATTCTAAATTACAAAGATGTCTCCACTACACGATTTGATTCTTTTTGGCCAGGATGGCTTTTTATTTGGTTGTCACTTGGTCATTGCTAAATTTATACAAATATTCAACAAACAGTCAGAGTACAGTGAGATATTTTGGGTTCCAGGTAAAGCTCATGCTTCTTCCTCTGAAGTTCAACTCAGGGGACTATCTCTGTCCTCAAAAACAGGGTTTTCTCAATCTGTGGGCTGCAACCTATTCACGAGTCTTAAAATCAGTTTAAAGGGTCATGATCAGCATTCTATACCACAGAGGGCATAGAAGATATTGGACTGTATTACAGAGTAAAGATGCATTTTTGTTTTGCAGAAGGTATATACTGGCTTGCAATGCAAAATCAATTTCTGGCTTTGTGTTATGGTCAAAAGAGTTTGGGGGGGAAACTAGCTCCAAAGCTGCTTTCCTGGAGGATGCTCCATAGCAGGTTTGCAACCCCCTACTGGTTTGGGAAGTTTCTGAGGAATTACAAGGGCCTTAAGGAAACACATTTAGCCCAGGGTTCTGTCTGATAATACACTTCCACAGCCCTTCTGTTTTTGGAGTTTTATGTCCTATTTAACATCTTTTGTCCAGGCACTTACTGAAGATTGCTAAATGCTAGAAACTGTGTTAAATCCTGGGGAAACAAAGATGACTATGACATAGTCCTTGACCCCCAAAGGGCTCTAAAGATACATAATAATGCATAACACAATGCCACTAAAGATTCCAAGCAGTCACTGGAAAGCGCTATAGGAGCAAGAGGGAGAATCATAATTCTAACTGTTGAAGAGGGCTTCATAGCAGACTGAACATTTTAGTGGGTATTCATAATCCATTCATCTATATATCCATCTTTCCCCTACTATGTTCAAAGCACTAAGCTAGAAGCTAGGGAAAACTTAGATGAATGAGAAAAGGGACTCCCTCTGAAGAACTCCAAGCCCATAGGGGAAAGACACTTATAGGATGAGGTAGAGCAAAGGAAGTGGTAAGTAGTAGGCACAAAGACACCATAGAGGCAGAAGAGGTTATGTCTGTCAGAGTCGAAGGTGGCCTTCTGTAGAAAGACAGTGATGTGAGTGGAGGGTGATGATGGTGAATAGTGGAGAAAGGCTCTGATACCCAAAAGAAATCTGTTCTGTATTTGACACAGCAAAATAATGAAAACCAAGTGCATATATATTTGTGAACATTTTTAAAGCTGATGTCAAAAATATGAGTCAGAAACTGAGATAGGGCTAGCAACCTGGCACTAGAGATCATACTTAAATAAAGTAGGCTGAAACAGAGATACAAGATAAATCAGATTTTAGCACTTTCCTGCTTCATATCCTTGTTTCTTGCCGTTTCTATTAAAATACAATCAACTCTAACCAAGATCCACCAGATTATAATCTATTCCCAAATGTTTAACTCTTTTTGATGCTATTGTAAATGGAATTGTTTTCTGAACTTCCTTTTCAGATAGCTAAATGTTAGTGTATAGAAACACAACTGACTTTTGTACACTGATTTTTATATCCTGAACTTTACTGAATTGATTACTGAATTTATTAGTTTTAACAGTTTCTTTGGGTTTTCATTAGGGTTTTCTATATAAAAGATCATGTCATCTGCAAACAGAGACAATTTAATTTCTTCCTAATTCGGATGTCTTTGTTTTTCTCGCCTAATTGCTCTGACTAGGACTTATGGGACTATGTTGAGTGGTGAGAGTTGGACATCATTGTCTCGTTCCTGATCTTAGAGGTCTCTGAAGGGAAGGCCGCTAGTGGGACCTCACTCAGGCTGAAGACTCCCATCTGTTGCCTATGAGTCTGCTCCTGTTAACCTTAAAAACTTTCAGCTTTTCACGTTGAGTATTATATTAGGTGTGGGCTTCTCAGAACCTTTGTTATGTTGAGGTAAATTCATTCTATACCTAATTTGTTATGAGTTGTTATCATGAAAGGAATGTTAAATTTGGTCAAATAATCTGTTGAGAGTTTTTAATTATGAAAGAATATTGAATTTTTCTGCACGTGTTGAGAGAATCATATGATTTTTATCTTTCATTCTGTTAATGTGAGGAGGTAAAAGATCTGTACATCAAAAACTATAAGACGTTGTTGAAAGAAATTGAAGACTCAAATTAATGGAGAGAGATCTCACATTCATGGATTAAAAAATTAATATTGTTAAAATGTCCATACTACCCAAAGTGATCCACAGATTCAGTGCAATCCCTATATAAATTCCAATTCTATTTTTCACAGAAACAGAAAAAAAATCCTAAAATTCATATGGAACCACAAAAAGCCCCCAAATACCAAAAGTAATCTTGAGCAAAAAGAATAAAGCTGGAGGCATCATATCTTGATTTTAAACTGTATTACAAAACTACATAGCCACAGTAATAAAACAGTATGGTATTGGCATAAAAATAAGACACATTGACCAATGGAACAGAACAGAGAGCACAAAAATAAACCTGTGTATATATGGTCAACTAATCTTTGACAAGAGTGCCAAGAATGCAAAATGGGGAAAGGATAGTCTCTTCAATAAATGATGCTGTGTGAACCAAATATACACATGCAATATAATGAAATTAGGCCCTTATCTTACCTCATATACAAAAACTAACTCAAAAAAGACTAACGACTTAAATGTAACATCTGAAAATGTAAAATTCCTAGGAAAAAGCACAGTGAAAAAGCTCCTTTACATTGATCTTGGCAATGATATTTGGATATGACACCAAAAGCACAGGCAACAAAAGCAAAGGTAAACAAGCAGGACTACACCAAACTAAAAAGCTTCTGCACAGCAAAGGAAAAAAAAAATCCACAAAATGAAAAGGCAACTTATGAATTGGGAAAAAATATTTGCAAACTGTATATTTGATGAGGGATTAGTCCCCAAAAATATTATAAATTTAAGCAGCTCAATATCAAAAAACAAATAACCAGATTTAATAATGGGCAAAGGACACGAATAGACATTTTTTTCAAAGAATACATACAAATGGCCAACAGATATATAAAAAGGTGCACAACATCACTAATCATCAGAGAAATGCAAATCAAACCCACAATGAGATATCACCTCATACCTGTTAGGATGGCTATTACCAGAAAGATGAGATAGCAGCTGGCTATTGGAAAGGCTGTGGAGAAAAGGGAAGCCTTGTGCATGATGGAAATGGAAATTGGTGCAGTCATTATAGAGAACAGTATGGAGGTTCCTTAAAACATTAAAAATGTGTAAATTAATAAGTACCCTATGGTCCAGTCATATATCCAAAGGAATTGCACATTTGGTCATATATCCAAAGGAATTTAAATCAATATCTCAAAGAGGTATCTACACCCTCATGTTCATTACAGCATTACTTCAATAACTAAGATAGGTGTAAATAACACCTACAATAACAAACTAGGTGTCCATTGATGAATTAGTAAAGAAAATGTGGTGTGTCTAAACAAGAGAATATCGTTCAGCCATAAGAAGAAGAACATTTTGCAATTTGCAACATCATGGATAAACTTGGAGGACATTATGCTAAGCGAAACAAGCCAGACACCAAAAGACAAAAAGTATCTCATCTCAATCATATGCAGAATCCAAAACAGTTGAAATCATAGAAGCTGACAGTAGAATCATGGGTGCCATGGATGAAGGGTTGGAGGAAGTGTTGAGAAGTTGGTCAAAGGGTATAAACCTTCAGTTACAAGATGGATAAATTATGGGGATCTAATGTACAGCATTAAATATAGTTAATAATACTGTGTTGTTTACTTGAAATTTGATGACAGAAAATTTTTAAGTGCCCTCGCCATATAAACACATGCACAAATGGTAACTAAGGATGATGATGAATGTGTTGATTTGATTGTGGTAATAAGTACACAATGCATACACAGATCAAATCATCACCCTGTACATGTAGAATTTATACAATTTTTATTTGTAAATTAAATATTTTTAAATAAAATAGAAAAAAAGACTATATCAGGCTTGACTCTCTCTCATTGGCTCCTCTCTGCTCACCCACTACACTGCAGCCACCCTGGCCTCCTTGGCTCTCGATCTTTCCAAATTCACCCAGACTGCCCTAGTGCCTTTGTACTAGCTAGTCCCTCTACGTAGAATGTTCTTCCATCTTTCCCTCTACTCTCAGAATAGCCCTGTCATAGTTACTTGCTCTCTATTCCTTTATCCTGTTTCATTTTCTTCATTGCATTGTTACCATCAGAGAGACTCTTGTGCATTTGTTTACATGTATAACTTCTAAGAGCCAGAAGGGAAGTTTCATGAGAACAGAGATCCTATCTATCTTTTCCCAGTTGTATGCTCAGACCCTAGCGTACCGCGGGCTGTATAAATGTTTGTTAGGTTCAAAAAGGAACAGAGGAAGCTGTGACAGGTGTAGGTTAAGCAAGCACGCAGAGATGCAAGTGGGTCTCAACCAGGACACACAGAATTAATGGACAAATCAGATATACAGGTTGCTGACTCAACTTATTAGGTCAGGTACAAGGCATCTGTGTGTTGAGGGGTCAGAAGGTCATGTTCAGTGGTTGGGGAAAAACATGGAATAGGAGTCAGCCTTGGATGTCAGAACCGGGCTGGTATTAAACTCAGAGAGACTTGTGGTTATTTATGTATCTGCTCAGCAGGAACCCAGACCACTGATCCAGCTCCACGTATACAGAAAAACAAATAACATGACATCTCCTTGCTGATTCTCAAGTGAGAGCATAGTTAAACCAAGATAGAGAATCTGGAATTCAGACTGCCCAAGAGAAAGAACACTGTGGCACAAATTCTGTCAACAATCCCAGAGTAACACTTCAGAAAGAAAACAACACAACATTTATTTGTCTAATTGGGACTCACTATGAGACACAATTCCTCCAAGATAATAAAACTTAGCCATGATGTTAGTGGCGAGCCATTTAGCACAACCAAAGGGCACTGTGCATGTGTCACATGGGCAGATCTGTAGGAGAAAGGCTGACACTTTTGGCAATGACAGCAGTCCAAACGAAAAACACAGCCACAGCAAGCCCATCTAACGGTTGCTATGAATCACCCTGATTATGAGTCACAAGCATGCAATCACTGGCATACAGAAACTCCTGACTAATAGCCGTGAGCAGTTTGCCTTTGCTATCTAAGTGTCGCAGACTGAACACACTCTTGCCCAACCTAAAATCGGCATTAATACCTGAATCACAGCCTAGGGAAGCTCAATATTCCACTGCTGGAAAGAAGATAAACAGCAACAATACAAAGATGCAGCCCTTTTTAGTGCCGCTAGTTAAACTGAATGCATTTAATCTTTCTTCTGCATCTAAAATGTCTGTCATCTTCTCTTGGTGGCATGAATGATACGTAAACACTCCTGCAGAAAGCCAGTTTCTTGAAGGCTTTTCCACATACCAAACGGCAAACAGAATAAAAACCCTGGTTACGCTGAGTATTACAGAACACAAATCATTACAGTGCCAGAGGGCACTGTTTATGGTTCCATAGCTAGAGAAAACCTCATGATCATTAGTTATAGTGCTTACCTATAGGCCTGAAATATACAACGAATTTCTTTTGTTTAAGATATGCATAATCTGCTCTGGAAACAAATGATATGATGATATGCTTCATTAATTATTATGGTATGAAGGTATTCTAGATCTATGAGGAAATTACCCACATCGAATGGCTTCTTCTGACCTTGGTCTAGCATGACAAGGAATTAAATCATAGTGTCCTACCAAAAAAAGTTGATCAACATATCTGGACAAATGTCCACATAACCACTACCTACATCACTACAACTAGTAAATCCTATCATTTGGGTATAAAAAATTTAAATAGGTATGAGGCACATTCTGGAGCAAGAATAAACTCTTGCAGAAAATAACGGTGAGGCCTGTAATCCCAGCACTTTGGGAGGCCGAGGCAGGTGGATCACCTGAGGTGAGGAGTTCGAGACCAGCTTGGCCAACATGGCAAAACCCCATCTCTACTAAAAATACAAAAATTAGCCAGGTGTGGTGGGGTGCATCTGTAATCCCAACTACTTGGGAGGCTGAAGCAGGAGAATCACTTGAACCCAGGAGGCAGAGGTTGCAGACAGCCAAGATTGTGCCACTGCATGCCAGCCTGGGCGACAGAAGTGAGGCTCCATTTCACAAAAAAAAAAAAAAAAGAAAGAAAGAAATAAAGAAAATGATGGTGAGGCATACATGATCATAGCTAACGCCTATCAAGAGCTCACCCTGCACTGGGCATTATTCTTAGTGTATTATATGTTAGTTTATATTCACAGAAATCCTTAGGGATGACTAAGGATACATGTTAGTTTATATTCACAGAAAAGCTTAGGGATGACTATTATCACCATAGCAGCAGTGAAGAAAAGGGAGACCAAGACAGAGTTAAGGGATTTTCTCCTCACCACACACCTAGTATATGGTAGAAATAGGATTCAAACTCAAACAATTTCTTTCAAAAATCTGCACTCCTATCCCCCAAACAGCAAATCAAGTAGATGCTACCAGATTCAAGAGCTGGAGCTGCCAGAGTAAATACACATCTGTTTTTTTAAGGAAAGGCAGTGCAGTCTTAACTCAGCACCTGAATGATTGAGTTCATTCATGCATCCTTTAAAAGAGAAAAGCCTAAAACTCTTAATTATATATAATTCAAGTTGCAGAAGAAATATGACTGCATAGAATCCCCTTTCAGCAAATATTTCCTGGCCGCAGTACTGAATAGGGAGTCCAGCTATAGCCGGAGCTCTGTAATTAGGGTCCTTGGGAACTGTGAACAAGGTCAGACGACTCATGGTATTCCCAGTTTAAAAAAACAGGGGGATGCGGGGGGCACTGCTGCTAAAAATAAAAATAAATACATACATTTAAAAAAGTAGCTTCTTTACCAAAAAAAAAAAAAAAAAGGTGTGGGTATGAAGAAAGATGCCAACCCAGAGACCAGAGTTACCAGAGGCAACTCCTCAGCCTTCTCTTTCTTCCATTTCCTTTGCTGGAAGGCCAAAGGTGGGGACCTGTCTAAGCAGCATTGCTGCCATGAACAATTATTATTTTAATCGACATTGTGCTGTGTTAATGAGTGCCAACCATGTGCCAGATGGTGTTGAAAACAAAGCCTTCTCTGCAATCCTGCCCAGTGGGATCACCACCTCTCCTCTCTGTGAAAGCGATCACAAATGTGGTAATGAGCTAACTCCGATGCAACCGAACTTCTAATCCCCCCGACACTCTCTGATTGGGCACTGCACCAAGATTTGGCATAGAAAAGGCACCTGGAGTGCTGTCGGATGATCTCTTCAGGGATAATGGACTAGGGAACTGAGCCTGTAATGATTTCATATCAGTTTGTTCAAGTTCAGTTGCTATTAATTGGGTTCAAGTTCAGCTCCAGTTCACACAATCTAAATAAATAGCTGTTGAAACCAGCTTAGTGCCTGGCACAGTATGTATCTTTGTAACTAACAAGAGGCAAGCAAAAGAGAAAGATGTAGAAGGATGCCTTGCATGCCTGTTTTCTGGTGTATACTGTCAGCCTAGTCGACGTGGGGAGTAAGGGGGGAAAACCCAGTGTCCCAGTTTTTTACAATTATCCATGGTTATATTACTTAATGAATGATCGTATTGTGAAGAGTTGAGCCCCAAAACAGGTTACATAGTGAAACTTTCATGTAATTCTTGAGGTCAGCTGCAGGCAAAACACTGGCTCGAAGTTAGCATGGTCTGGAATCTGGATTTTCTCTTCATCTTCCATCTACCCTGGCAATTCTAAGATGTTAATTTTATTGTAATCTAACTAAAATCTGAAAAAGAAATGTTTTAGACAAATTCTTTGCTAAACAGAGAAAAAGAACAATATTGCAGGGGAAAAACTCTATTTAAAAACAGGGCTTTGCATATTTTATGAGAAAAAATCAATCCAAAATCTATTTTGTTCTAGTCCATTAAGATTCACTCTAAGTTGGTTTTGCTAGAATGAAATTTAAAATACATTTCTAAAGATCATTTGTAAGAAAATTTGAATGGAACCATTTTCCAGTTCAGTGTTGGCTGACAAATTCCAATTTCTGTTACAATCCAGTCATAGATACTATGTTTAAATTGGAATGATTAGAGAAGATACTGGCATAGTATTCATAATAGAATTACATAGGGAAGCCAGTATGTTTTAGGTAATGTTATATAAGATATGTATTACATGTCTACTTTTTGTGACACAATAATATAGCATTTAAAATATAACTAACTGAATCATTAGATTTTTATCATCTATATGTATTGTTAAATTTAAACAATGAAGCAAATAATTACTAAAAAGAACAAATTATGAAAGTAAGAGTAATAAAAAACTGAGTTTATTTGAAAAAAGCAGCTTTCGATATTTTGGAGTTTTTGCATTGTATTTTTTGGAGTATTTGGATTTTCTTTTCTATTTTCTCCTAATAAAAGTAAAAGGTGTTTGACCACATATGAAGATTTTAGTACCCTTTACAATGAAGCGGGTAAAGTGTAGAAATAAAACCAGTGCTACGGAATCAAAGGGACCTGAGTTCCCTGTGTTTCTGCCATTGACTTGATATATTACTAGACCCAATTCCTTAACCTCCTTAAGTCTTGGTTTCCTCATATTTAAAATGGAAGTTTATTTTAAATTTCTATTCAAAGAAAGACACAGGGTCATTGAAAAGATTAACTATATATATACATATATATATAGAGAGAGAGAGAGAGAGAGGAGAGCACATAGTTGCTCAAAAAATGCTGTTACCTCCTGCTTGTGCAACTGCAATATACTCTGGTTCCACTTTGCAACCAGTCCTTCCAACGTTACCACTTCCAGAGGCTGTGTGAGCAGCCGTTGGGAAGTCAATCCTAAAGTGTGAGCCACCATAACCTGTGGTCCCAATGCATGCCCAGAATCAGGAAAATCTACAATACATAATTTGTTTACCATGTACAATAAACTTTATCATTCCAAAACAATGTCTAAATTATTATTATTTTACATTCTAGCTACTCATAATCTGTTTCCTAATCCTCAAGGGAGTTTTAAAATTGGGACTCATACAGTGTGGATGTATTTCTACTAAACTATATAAAATAGTGCTTTTCAGGACATCCTTTCCAGTTGCAGACCTCTACATAGGTTCATGAAATCATTCCAATTCGCTTTATTTGCTTTATTAGAAATCTCTGGTGCGGAGGTAGCACATAGGAAATGGTGCTTTCTCTGCCCACCATCTCCCATCACCCTTCTCTGAACTCTGCCATCTTTTCAGCTGACATGCTCAGAGGCAAGGTCTCTTAGGGAGTCCCTTCCTGGTCAAATTTCCAGTTCAACTGGTCTTGGGTCTCTGAAGGGAAGGCCTCTAGTGGGATCTCACTCAGGCTGAAGACTCCCATCTGTTGACTATTAGCCTGCTCGTATTAACCTTTGCCTTGTTTGCTTGACTTTGCCTGTCTCTGATTTCACATTGAGAGCTTAAGGACAGAAGTGCAGTATAGTGGTCCAAAAGGCTAGCCTTGAGGACAACTCAACATGATCCCCAATGTGAAGGGAGGGAGATGCCAGCTTGGGTCAATATTAGCCATCTGTCTTTGACAACACACAGAGGTTTCAAAGATAATTTTCCTACATATAACAAGTTCCTGTAGGTAACAAGCATAGATTGAACAAAATGTTATAATTTTCAATGTAATCTTACCTGAATGTAAACTTAAAATATCAACTCTTCCCCTTGCTTTGTATTAATGAATTTATAAGAGGGGTATTTTTTCCCAAAGCCAGTGAGAACCTGCCTGTGTTTATGAAATTCCAAGTAGAGTTTAGACGGAAACAGAAGAAAAACCCTTTTATTTAACTCAACAAAGATGCACTAAGCACCTAGTATGTTTCTAGTTTTATGTGCAATATCAAATTGTATAAACCTATTCCTTCCCCTCAAGGAACCCACTGGGATACTTGAAACCACATATAAAATAATGTGAATGATACAAGATAATTGTATCACTAAGTACCAAGCTGTGTGATGCAAACCTTTTTAAATGCCACACAAGGGATAAAAAGGAACATGTTAACATTGTCCAAGAGGTCAGAGAGGTTGCTCCAAGCAGGTAGGCCTGATGTCCCCAAGTCTTAAGGATGAGATTTGGATGAATGAAGAGGGGAAGTCAGCCTAAGTGAAGGGAACTGTAAAATCAGTGACATGGTGACAGAAAAGACCATGGCCTGTAGGGTTGGGATATAGGTGGGGAGTAAGAGTGAATATCCCCAATCCACTCAGATTAGAAAGCAGCAACAGCTTTGTGCTGGAAAAACTGGGTGTGTGAGAGTTACCTACACACAAACACACCCCTACCTTTCTTCTGGGGACTATAACTTTATTGCCATTAAGCTTGTGTCATGGCTATAATCTGGACAAATGAGCTCTCTGGAGAGTTCCTCTGACTACCATGCCCTATTCTCTCAGACAGTTCTCTAACCAACTTTGACTTACACGTTTCCATCCCTAATATCTTTTTCTCCTTTCTGTAACTTTGAAACAAAGTTTCCGCCTTTGTTGTCCTGAAACTTTTCTTTCAAAAACCATCCATTCTACCTTCAGAGAAATGAAAATCAAAACTACAGTGAATACCACTTTACACCCACTAGGATGGCTATAAGAAAAAAGACATCATAACAAGTGTTGGTGAGGATGTGGAGAAACTGGAACCATATACTGCTGGTGGGAATGTAAAGTGGTGCCACAGGTTTGGGTAACAGCCTGGCGGTTCCTCAAATAATTAGCCACAGAGGTATCATGTGGCCCCAGCCATTCCACTCCTAGGTATATATTCAGAAGAAGTCAAAACATGTGTACACGCAAAAACTGGTACAAAATGTTCACAGCATCGCTACTCATAATAGCTAAAGAGTGCTCACAACAAAAGTGTCCATCAACTGATAAATGAACAAATAAAATTGGGTATATCCATAAAATGAAATATTATTTGGCAGTACAAAGAAAATAAAGTACTGATACTTGCTACAGCATGGATGAACCTTGAAAACATGCTAGGGGGGAAAAGGCAGTCACAACAAACCGTATACAGTATTACATGATTTCATTTACATGAAATGTTCATATTAGGCAAATCTATCAAGACAGAAAGTAGATTAGTGGTGGCCTAAGGCTGGGCTGGAGAGTAGGGAAATTGGGGAGTATTGCTAAGAAGTACAGGGTTTCTTTCTGGCATGGTTCAAATGTTCTAAAATTGATGATGATGGCTGCAAAACTATGTACATATGCTAAAAACCAATTAATCGTACACCTTAAGTAGGTGAATAATATGTTATGAATTATACATCAATAAGCTGTTAAGTCAAAAAGAACCATCCAATCTGATAAATTTAAGTATAAATCACCTTTATTACATGAGTTACAAAAATCCTAGCTGCTTAGAGCTGGAAGTAGATGTTGCAGATGAGGGCTGGTGATGGCAATGTCTTTAACAGCAAAACTCACTGGGCCAAGCAAATATTGCATGAAACAACTACAGGTGAAAGAAACAAAAAGCATATTTTATTAATCAGCGTGCTTTTTTTTTTTTTTTTTTACTTATACTGCTAAATCAAATTTGTAACCTTTTGTCCAAACTTATAAGACGTAATTGTAACCCTGGGTCAAGAAAAACGAGGCTCTCCTGGTGAGGCAAATTTTGGTACATAATGCATTTAAGTGCATGAGTTATTTTCATCACACTTTAAAAAAGCATTTGAAATCAAATGTTTCTGGAATCCTTGGAAAAGCATCTGATTTCACAAGAGATCAACTGAAAACACTTCATCTAGTCCAATGCTCTTATTTGCAGATCAGAAAACTGAGGTTCAGAAGGGTTGCTATACTCATAGGGCTACTAAGTGGCAGAATGTTGGTCTCCTAACTTCCTTCCTTCTTCCCAGATTTAATGATCACATTTCATGTTCTGGATATTACACAAAAACAATTGTGCTAAAGGTAAATAAGTAGATACAATAAGATTATACAGATATAACATACCTGTTTATTACACCAGGGTGTGAATGCCTTAAAGGCATTAAAGTGAGTACTCACTTTTATACTTCCTTCCTTCTTTCCAGATTTAATGATCTGAGTATTACATGGAAAGATTACGCTAAAGGTAAATATGTAGACATATTATACAGCTATATCACACCTGTGTCTCACACCAGAGTGAATGCCTTAAAGGCATTAAAGTGAGAACTCACTTTTATACTCACAGTGTTTAGCACAGTGCCTGGCAACAGCATATGTTTACATTTAAGGAATGAATACCTGAGGAATGAACTTTATCTTCCAGTGTTATTTAAAAACACAGATTTCCAAACTAGAGTTCTAGTTCCTTATCTGTAACCACCTAAACATCACCTCTGCTTACACTAATTGTGTTGTAAATTACACTTATCTTTTCCCTCTTGTCAGCTCCCCCTTGACCTCACTGTTCTGTCAATGGTCCTATCTTTCTGCCAGTCACCCAGTGACAAGGCCAGGATTTGGAGATTACCTACATAGGATGATTCAGGAAGAGGATAGGACCATTTCATTCAGGCTATCAAAAAATTAAGCAGAAATTAAGTAATTAAGCAAGTCATTGACATGGGAGAAGGTGAGGGAAGGACTAGATGAGCATGAGAGCCCTGGCTGTGACCAGTGAGCAAAGCCAGACAACGCTGGGATGTTATACAAAAGAGAGCCATCCAGGCTGGGCAGATGTTCTCAGAAGTAGAAAACAATGAGTGCATAGGAGGCTTTGATACGATGACCTCAGAATTTGAGGTCAGGGAATGGTTACTCTAAAAACAGTAAAGAAATAACTATAATAGATGAGGTTTGCCATCTGCCATCATGTCCTTGACCAGAAAAGGAATGGGGGGGCAACCGAGGCCCAGCAAAATAACCAGGTGGATCTTCAGAAGCAAGAGCTGGAATGTAATTAAAATAAATTTTTGCTCACTGAATTATATATTTTTCTGAGGACATGATATTTATGGCAACAGTAACTACTATGTTCACATTTGTTAGTGAGGGTATAATGTTCTGTGTTATGGCACTGGCCCCGCTCCCCTAAGCATTTGTGACCTTACATTACATATCTACAGGCCAGACACTCCTTCACATGCTTTGTTGATATGGCTCCCCGTCTATTACCCAAACCGTCTCATTCCCTTTATGCTTTTGGTCAGACTATAATGCATAGTAGACTATCTGCATCATTTCTCACTATTTCCTACTATTTTCAAAGACCTTTCTCAAATCTAGACACTTCCACGGATTATTCCAGTATCTCTGTAGCCCCCACCCTTAAACTCTTGTTTCTCTGGACTCTTTTGGTGCTTAGAGGAACTATCTGGAAGTTAACGATATACATGTTTTATTTAACTTTTTTATCCATCCATCTTCCCATCTAGACTGTTTTAACATTTTAAGAGCAGAACGTGTGGCCATTCAAGACAGTAGGCTAAGAATTGAGAATCAGGAGTTCAGTTGAGTAGGAAGGAATTTCTAAATGCCTAAAAGGACAGTGGTCCAAGTTCAAAGAAGCCAGTCAAAGTAAACACAGAAGTCAGACAGGCACTACTGGACCTGAGCAATGCCTTGCAAACCATCATCTCTGGAAACCTATATTTTCAGAAGAAGCCTTAGGACCGGAGGTTCCTGGGATCCTCATTTCCATGGGAATCAGAGTACCCCTACTTTTATTTGCTTTATGTGTTGAGGCTCTGCTTAACGTTTCCTTGGAAAGAAATGATCCTATGGGTAAAGTCATATCTAAAAATCAGTGGACTAAAATGCCATGCATGTGTCCAAAGAGTTCCTGAGTGTCTCCTCTGGGCAGGTTCCTCATGAAGGCAATGAGAGTTGGGTAAGTGAAGAACACGTGAAGGTAAGTGAAGAAGGCCAGGGTGGCTGGAGCACGAAGAACAAAGGGAAAAGGAGCACAAAATGAGCCAACAGAGGTAGGTGGGGTCAAAAAAGATAGGTTTTACAGGTGCGGAAGGGTTTACATTTCATTCTATGTGCTAGAGGAGGCCACTACAGTTCTCAGCAGGTAAGTCCCACAATCTGACTTAGAGAATACTTTAAATCCTACATTTATATTTTATATTTGCCTTTTATATTTTAAAATATAAATTTAAGCTGCTTTGTGGAAAACAGATTGCAGAGAGACAAAAGAGGAGATTATTGTCGTAGTGCTAGACAGAGATGATAGTGGTTTGGCCTAGGCAGACAAAGAGACAGTTCTGAGATTTATTTTGGAGAGACAAAACCAATTTTCCCCATTTTGCATTTCCAGGCAAATTAACTTCAGTGTAACTGTTGGGAGTGGTGGCCTCAGGTGGAGGGCAGAAACGCTCCAGGTAGGCAGGCAAGGCTGCAGGTTTCAGACATCAGCAAGCAAACTTAGATAATAAGGCTCACGATCAGGAAAATAAACCCATTCTTTCATTCATTCACTCATAACTCATTGAACAGCTGTGTGCCAGGCAAGGTGCTGAGGCCTGGGCATGCAAAGTCAAATAGGGCTAATTGTTCAAAACTAAGTAAGAAAGAAACCTCACTGCACAAGATGACTGACGGAAGAGATTCTCCATATCTGGAGTGAGAAAGTATGGATACGGAGGACAAAGCAGGTGTCAACCACCTTTATTACATCCTCCAATTTACTCATTCATTGATTCATTCATTTTATTAGTTCACTCACTCAATTCCCCAACTATCATCCAACACCTGTTTGTTGTGAAGCTCAAGACTGAGTTATACCTATATGAATAACACATCATCCCTATCTTCTAGGAACTCAGTCTGCATCTTGCCAAGGAGAAAGACATGTAAACATGTCAGTATGGTTGACCCTTGAACAACACAGGTTCGAGCCGCGCAGGTTCACTTATACATGGATTTTCTTTCACCTCTGCCACCCCTGAGAGAGCAAGACCAACCCCTTCTCTTCCTCCATCTACTCAACAGGCAGATGACGAAGATGAAGACCTTTATATTGATCTACTTCCATTTAATGAATAGTAAATATATTTTCTCTTCCTTATGATTTCCTTGATAATTTTTTCTTTCCTCTAGCTTACTTTATTGTAAGAATACATAAAAATACATATTGTATACATAATACATATAACATACAAAATAGGTGTTAATCAACTGTTTATGTTATTGGTAAGGCTTCTGGTCAACAATAGGTATTAGTAGTTAAGTTTTTTGGGGAGTTGCAAGTTATACCCAGATTTTCAACTGTATGTGGGCCCTGTACCCCTAACTCTCACATTGTTCGACAGTCAACTGCATAATGTGAGGTGCTAAAATAAGAAATATACATAATTAACTATTCATGAGACATGGAGAAGTTGATCTTTGCAGCCTACAGTACAGGCCTATGACAGTTACACTCCTTCTGCCTTAAATGTCCTCAGCTTAAATTTCACTTCTTTACAGAAATCTTCTCTGACTCTAATTAAATTGGGTTCCCTGAATACTCTTGCCTTTGTAGCACTTCTCAAAGTTTGCAGTTACATGTGTGTTCAATTCTACCTCTCCTAGACTAGACTACAAGCTGCACGAGAGCTGTATCTGGCCTGTTCTATGCTATACTCTCTAGCACAGTGCTCAACACAGAAGAGATGCTCAATAAATACTGGTTGAATAAGTTATTTTCTTAATCCAAGATAATTTCAATCACAAGCACATTTTATTAGAATATGCCAAATAACCCTACAGGAAGACCAATTGGCCAAAGCCCAGAAATAAACGTTAATGAATAACATTACTCAGGTACCTTCTCCTCGGCACACACACTGGGGCATCCCAGTTGTGAATTAGATATCACCCCTTGGTTGCAGCTCTCCTTTCCTGCTCTGTACCTGAGAACTATAGATAAGAAAGAAGTTCTACCCTGTGGATGCCAATAACTGTACATGTGACAGTCAGACATCAGGATCACAAATGCAGAATGACAGAAATGTACTTGCCCCTGCAGAGAGGTTAAAGCAGCCACGGTCCAAGGCCAGCTGTCAGGAAATTTCTGGTTTTCACTGACTTACTTGAAAAGGACATAAGAAGTTAGGTTGATACCAGTGACAGCATGCAAATAAAGCTATTTTTATTTTTATTTAATACATGGTTCTACTCTTACTTTCATTGAATTTAAAGTACCAGCATGCCAATATGAATAGATGAAGACTTTTCTCAGACTTCCCTAAATTCCAGGAGTAAAGCTGGTTAGCAAGGCAATTCTGGTAGCAGAGCTGGCAGGTGGGCTGTCGGCAATGTGAACTTATAGACACAGACAAGGATTGAAGGTAAAAATATAGATGAAATGCCTTCTCTGTCTGCAGATTTCACAGTAGGGTGACACCTTAGTTCTCAAATGGTCTAAATTGTTCCATTGCTTACTTCCATTGGCTGTGGAATTGCCACTGAGAAAGTAGAGGTCACATCTTTTCCCACATCCCAACAGGAACTCTGCCCTTTGACCCTGTGAACCCTCCACAGTTGCTCATTTAAAATGGTTTTCAACCTCCAGCGCTGACCACAGACCTGCAGATGCTGCTTCACAGCAGGCAGTAAGCCGTCAAGAAGCAGTCGATAACTGGTTTTTTGCTTTTGTTTCTGTTCCTATGTATTTCTGAGTCTTACAGAAAGATTAAAGTTGTGAAGTGGGCATGTTATTAGTATCTAGTGACAGAGGCCAAGGACACTGCTGAGCACCCTACGATGCCCAACGTACAGGAGAGCCTCTCCACAACAAAGGGGCAGCCAGCCTAAAGCATCAATAGTGTAGAGGTTGGGAACCCCGACAGACACTACACCACTGGATACAAGAGAAGATAATGTATTCTCTGCTTCTGAAAATTATACCACTTCTCAGGAGATAATGACATTTATATACAAGTCTGAAGGGAAAAAAAAACAATTTTAAACATCTAAAAATAATGATTTTGAATAATTAAACTACAGTTATCAATTATAAATACTAGAAGAAGACAGACAAACAAAAGAGCACTGTAGAAAGCAAATTAGAATTGGCATTTGAATTAGAGCAAATAAAAACAGCCCAGGGGCCATGGCTCTGTGCCTGCGTGGGGAAGTCTCAGACGGGAACCTGTCACCTGACCAAGTAAAAGTTCCTTTGGTTCTAAACTCATGTTGAAATCAAGAAGGGAGACGAAGGATTCTAGCTTGCATGGGTAGGGACAGTGTGTGAGCAAGTCAAAGTCAGACTCTAGGAAACGCTACATAGATTTTAAGTCTATCAGCAAAAACATGAAAACTTTAAACATATCTTATTCTTCTGCTTATGCTAGACAAGTTAAAGGTTACTCGTTTTAGAAATGCTGTATTTTGGAAGTGCTTTCATTTGGGAGTTCAGGACAGTTTCTCATGTGTCTGAGATGTCACAGTATAATAAATTATCCACAGAAGGACTTTAGTGGTTTCACCTTGAGGTACTGTAATAAATATTTCCAACTTGTTTATAGATTTCTTTCCATGATCCCAACGCTGTAAGAAACAGGCAGGTTTAAACACTGAAAACTGAAGATAAATACAGAAATAGTTAAGTTATATGTTCAGTTAAAACACTATCTTTAATGTGGTTGTATGTGTTGAGCTATCAAGTGTTTGCTGTGAGTGGTACTTTTAAGTAACAGTCCAAGAGAAATCTAAAATCCTCAGAATTCTAAGCTTATTCCCTAGACAGTATACTACTGACCATTTTCACCTACTCTTCTTTTCTTATAAATCTACATTCTAAAACAGCCAGAAATCAAGAGTCATGGAAAGCAAAATCCATTCTATTCTCATCTCAAAAGCTTTGGGCAGGATAAGCTGATTAGTCTGCTAACATTTTGAATTTTTCCTCTAAAAGTAAATTTTGTAGCAAATACTATCTATCAGGCTATGTATCGGAAATTATACAAGCAGAAAAACGGAAACATATACTTAATGGCAGGCTAAATACAGAAATTCAACCATCCTAAAATTACCACAAACACAGTGAAATAGTAAAATAGGAAAAAACTCACAAATACAAAGAAAACTGGAGAGAAAATGAGTGTAGATGAGTGATGTTAACAAAATGCTGGAAGATGGGAAGAGAAAACATAAGGATCAGGATCAGTGGTAATTCTCTCTCCAGAAGAGAGACAGCTGAGACCTGACATCCTACAGAGGTAGGGAGGCCAACCAAGCTGCAGGGACCCAGGAAAGCTCAGGAATTGGGGAAAGCAGCTGCTTTAAAAGGCCAGGGTGGGGCTGATGGCAAGAGGGTGGGTAGAAAGCCTGTAAAATGCCCAGTGAGGCCTTGGCCCATTTCCATTCCTCAGTCTGTGTGCTCCAGAGACTGCCCCTTCTCTTCTCTCCTCCTTGTACAAATCAGAGTTGCGTTTTCTGGGTAGGCTGACCAATTCCGATCTAAATGATGCCAGGCATAACTGCAGAGGCTGAGTGTGATGCATGGTTGTAAAAAAAAACAGAGAACTGAGGAAGAGTCAAATACTGAATGGTGAGACCCCTTCTTTATTCCCAAGCTAGGTTCCCTAAACACTGTCACCCAGGCTTAAATCTTCAGGTAAGGCACATGGAGAGGAGTCTTTCTCTGCGGAAAATAATTGAGAAAAGAAGTCCACAGCAGCCTGTCTCCAAGATGGCCACCTGGCAAGCCTCACTGCCGGATTTACACTATGTAGTTCCTTCCTACAGTGCGCCAAGGTTGGTCTGTGTGATGAATGAAATATGACAGAAAGAAGTACTGGTATGTCAATTCTGAGATTAGGTTATAAAACTGCACTTCTGTCTTTAGAGCATGCCCCCATTAATTTCTCTCTCGAGTCACTTGTTCTGAGGGGATGCAGCTGCCATGTCCCAAGCAGCCCTAGGGACATACCGACAACCTGAGGAAATTAGGACTGCCAGCACCCACACATGTGAGCTGAGGAGTGAGCCCTCTGACCCATCCTTGAGATGACAGCTTGGCTACAGACTCTTGGGAAACCCCAAGCCAGAATTACCAAGCTAAGCCATGCCTGCATTCCTGACAGTAATCATCTATATGAGGTAATAAATGTTTGTCATTTTAAGCTGCTAAGTTATATATAATCTGCAGATAATCAATACATGGCCAGTGGATAACAACATTTACCAGCCAAGAGTGAATAGGCAGGATCTCTATCCAATTAGCCTAATGGTGCTACCAGCTTAGGGGATACCTTCCACCACTAAACCCCATACATCAGAGAGCCAAAATCAGCTTTTTAAGGGGATCCTTCTTAAATATAAACATACAGCTGAGGATAACAGATAAATGAGGAAACCCTTTAAAATGAAAGCCAAAATAATCAGTAGAAAAAACCTGGAAGTAACAGACAATGTGAAGAGGACTTAAGTCCTGATATTAAATATTGAAGACAAAGGTAAATTATCATATATAACCACAGTGAAAACATATAGACTTGATAAAGCATACCACTCTGAATTTTCAGAACTTTAGGGATAAATAGAGGATCCTAAAAGTTTCCACAGAGAAAAAAAAAAATCCATGTCTGGTATGTAAAAAGAGAATAGTAGCATACTTCTCAAAAGTAATACTGGGGGCTAGAAAATAGCAATGCAATCGATTCAAGATTCAGAAGCAAATAGATTTCTAGCCTAGAATTATATATGCAGCCAAACTATAAATCAAGTGTGATGGTAGAGTGAAAAATTTCTTAGAAATAAAAGGTCTCAGAAAGTGTTTGCTCTCATGTAATCTTTCTTAGAAAGCTACTGAGAAGTCAGCTTCATGAAAATGAGGGACTAAACCAGAAATGAGAAACTACGAAATCTCAATAAAGAGAACGCAGCCCAAGAGAAAGGTAAAAGGAATTTTCAGTATTGCAGCTGTGCATAGATCTTGAGGGCAAATCACACAGATTGAAAGAGGAGTTCATGCACAGAGGCTGAAAGGAGGGATGGCTGCAGGGAAAAGAAGCAGTTGGTGAACTGACATGCTTGACTATATTGTGGACATGTTGGTATTTCTGTGGGAAATTTTAAATTAAACATTTGTATTAATATGTATCAATTACTTAACTTCAAAAAAAAAGTATAATGAAGGAACTGATCTCTCCCGACTCTCTGTACTCCTTCTCTCTCTCAGTATTTCTTTTCAGCTTGTTAACAGTATTGTTGTTTAAAATTGCCTGCTTGGAAAAATATTACTATATTGGTTCACTAAAGTTAAGCTTTCAAATATGAGAAAGAGCACCTTAGTTTTCTGTTTCTCTGTAAAATGAAAACAAATAATACCTACCTCATGGGTTGAAGTGAAGAACAGGTGAGATACTATTGTAAAGAGTTTAGCACAATACCTGGCTAAATAGTGAAACATATTTAACCAGAACTTAAAGATCAACATTCAAATTCCACATCTTTCCATCACTTTTTAAAAAAATTAACAGGTAATTTTTAGATAATATGTGATTGTCATAGGAAAAGTAAAAGTATTGGTAACCCAAAGGAACAAAAAAGATGTTACAATAATCTATGACCCATAACTAAAAACATAAGCACAACTTATTAATATGTTGGTGTGTATACTTTTAAATTATATTTTTAAACAGAAATGTGATTAACATACTTTCTCAATATGTTTTCCTCAACTCAATATACTCTAAGACTCAATATCAATTAATTTTTTTCTAGAAAATATTTTGGAATTTTTCACAAAACATTTCAGCCTCTAGTCAGCTCAGAATGTTAAATATTTAGATACCAATTTTATGTTATTTTAATTACTATAAATATTCCAAATGTCTCAATTTCCTTAAAAAGTTACAAAGTAGAACTAATCATATAATACAAAAATAAGGTATTGCTAAATTTGTTTAATTTGCTTTGTATAAATACATTTAGCAAATATTTGTACCCTTACTACATGCCAGGCACTATCTTTTATTTCACTTAATATTTGTAAAGTTTATTTTTCCCTCTTAATTCCTATTGTATTATGATTAGTCACAGTGTAGCCTGGATGGTAATTTTCACTTCTGAGACTCTTCTCATGTACTTCATTTTTGACTGTAACTTAGCTGTGTAGGCTACTCTGAAGCTGCAATATCTTGGAAATCACTTAGCCTCTTTGACACACAGAGTTGTCATCTCTAAAATGAGGACTGTTATATCCATCCCATGAAATAATGTATGTAGAATATTATCATAAACAAATATTATAACTTCTCCTAACATCTATCCTATCAAGTCTTTAATTGATTTACTAGAGAAAGACTTTTTGCCCTGTTCTATACTTAAAGATTGTTAGGTTTTATATCTCTGTTTTATCTCTCAGTTTATTTAGTCTAGAGATACATAAAGCTGAATTGCATTTATTGTCCAGCATTACAAAATGTAATAGTAGAGCAATCAAGTGGAAGGCAGAAAGGAAGAAATGGGCTAAAATACATTTCTTAAGTATTATATTAAAGTCAAAGGTCAATGTTGTTGAGGGCAGTGAAAGGCACATTTTTTTCCATTTAAAGGAAAACAAATTTGTTCTGAAAATATAGAAGGGAAATTCATCACTTTAATAAAATAGTTATGTTAAAGGAAGCCTAAAACTTTCCTATTAAAAGAGTTGGTTTTCAAGTGAAAGGTCTATTCCTTTCAATGAAAAAAAAAAAAAGATTCTTTGTTCCTGTAAAAGAGTGTGACAATCCTTTATCAAGACTATGCATTATTCAAAGCTCAACTTCCAGAAAAACATGCCATAAGTTGGATAAGAAAATTTTTTCTTGACACACTATGATATGCCACCAAATGTGGAACCAAATCTCATCCCTTAAAAAAAATCTAGGATCAGCAATAGTTTAAAGAGGCACCACTCTTTCTTCCACTCTTCTTTTTATTTTTTGTTCTTGTTGTTGAAGCTCTTCTCACGTATCAAAAAAAAAGTGCTATACTGCTATACACCAACAACAACCAAGCTGAGAATCAAACCAAGAACTCAATATTTTTGCAACAGCTCAAAAAATATAAAATACCCAGGAATATATTTAACCAAGGAGGTAAAAGATATCTCCAAGGAAAACTATTAAACACTTCTAAAAAAATCACAGATCTCGTTGAAACAAATGGAATAACATCCCATGTTCATGGATGAGAGAATCAATAATGGTAAAAATGAGATCATACTGCCCGAAGCAATCTACAGATTCAATGCAATTCCCATCAAAATGCCAGCATCATTCTTCACAGAACTAGAAAAACAACCCTAAAAGTTATACAGAACCAAAAAAGAGCTCACATAGCCAAAGCAATACTAAGTCAAAAGAACAAATCTGGAGGCATCCAAATCTGAAGTCATTATCTGACTTCCAATTACACTACAAGGCTATACTTACCAAAACAGCATGGTAGTGGTATAAAAACAGGCACATAGACCAGTGGAACAGAATAGAGAATCCAGAAATAAAGGCAAAAACTTACAGCCAGTAAAGCATACAAAAACATAAACTGGGGAAAAGACATCCTATTCAATAAATGGTACTGGGAAAACTGGCAAGCCACATGTAGAAGAATGAATCTGGATCCCCATCTCTCATCCTATCCAAAAATAAACTCAAGATGGTGTATTAGTCCATTTTCACACTGCTATAAAGAACTACCTGAGACTGGGTAATGCATAAAGGAAAGAGGTTTAATTGAATCACAGTTCAGCATGGCTGGTGAGGCCCCAGAAAAGGTACAATCATGGTGGAAGGTGAAGGCAAAGCAGGCACCTTCTTCACAAGGTGGCAGGAAGGAGAAGAGCAAGCAGGGGAAATACCAGATGCTTATAAAACCAACAGATTTCACAAGAACTCACTCACTATCATGAGAACAGCATGAGAGAAATTGCCTCCATGATCCAATCACCAGGTCCCACCCTCAACATGTGGGAATTATGGGGATTAGAATTCAAGATGAGATTTGGGTTGGAACACAAAGCCTAACAATGTCAGGTGAATCAAATACTTAAATCTAAGACATAAAACCATAAAAATTCTAGAAGATAACGTTGGAAAATGCTTCTGGACATTGGTTTAGACAAAGAATTCATGACTAAGATCCCAAAAGCGAATGTAACAAATAAATAAATAAATAAGTGGGACCTAATAAAACTAAAAAGCTTCTGCACAGCAAAATAAACAATCAGCAGAGTAAACAGACAACCCATGGAGTTGGAGAAAACATTTGCAAACTATGCATCTGACACAGGAGTAGGAGCCAGAATCTACAAGGAACTCAGACAAATCAGCAAGAAGAAAACAAATAATCCCATCAAAAAGTGGGCAAAGGACATGAATAGACATTTCTCAAAAAAAGATATACAAACAGCCAATAAACATATGAAAAAATGCTCAGCATCACTAATCATCAGAGAAATGCAAAAATTAAAACCACTATGAGATTCCACCTTACTCCTGCAAGAATGGCCATTATTAAAAAGTCAAAAAACAATAGATGTTGGTGTGGATATAGTGAAAAGGGGATGCTTTTACATTGCTGGTGGAAATGTAAATTAGTACAACTATGGAAAACAGCATGGAGATTTCTTAAGGATACAAAAGTAGATCTACCATTTAATCCAGCAATCTCACTACTGAGTATCTACCCAAAGGAAAATAAGTCATTACATGAAAAAGACACATATACACACGTTTATAGCAGCACAATTTGCAACTGCAAAGATATGGAACCAACCTAAAGCGTCCATTGACCAATAAGTGGATAAAAACAATGTGGTATATATACACCATGGAATACTACTCAGCCATAAAAAAGGAATGAAATAATGTCATTTGCAGCAACTTGGATGGAGCTGGAGGGCATTATTCTAAGTGAAGTAACTCAGGAATGGAAAACCAAATATCATATGTTCTCACTTATAAATGGGAGCTAAGCTATGAGTATGCAAAGGCATAAGACTAATATAATGAACTTCAGGGACTCAGTGTGGGCAAGTTAGGAGGAGGGTGAGAGAAAACAGACTACACATTGAGTGCACTGTACACTGCTCAAGTGATGGTTGTGCTAAAATTTCAAAAATCACCATAAAGGACTTATCTATGTAATCAAAAACCACCTGTACCCCCAAAATTACTGTAATACAAGACAATAATTTTAAAACATGATATGTTTTTTGATACACACAAGATCAAAATCATTAAGTTGTATTTTATTTTTGGTGGGGGGTATTAATTTTACCTTTTATTAGCTAACATTCTGCTTTTTTATACTTTGTAATTTTAAACCTACATTACCTTCACCATATAAATATCAATATTCTTTCTGTTTGCCTTGAGTCTCTTAATCCATTCCTTTTTGTCTAATTTTTAAAATTTTATCAATAAAAGTGTACAAAGCTTAAGAAGTTCAGTACTATCTCAAAGGCTTGATGAAAAAGAGTAGCCACAGTTCTAATTTCTAGTCTCTAGATAATTATTCACAATTCTTTTGGTTGTTTCTTCTGGTGCTGACCTCTCTATTTTTAAATAGAAAACTTGTGCCCTTTTAATACTTATTTCTCAATTTGGGACATTACATTTTGTCTTCCTAATAATGGAAAATGAGGACTCAAACTCTTTCATACCAACCACCTTCAGCTGTCTTCATCCTCACTTTCCCAGTATAACAAACTTTGGACTAAATCCATACTTTGCACTTATACTATTTTCTCTTGCTGTATATATGTGTGTGTATACTTTTTGTGTGCATGTGTATACACTTTCTCTCTGTGGGTATGTGTGTGTGTGTGTGTATACTACAGAGGAGAAGAGGGAGCAAAGGGGAGGAAGACAGGGCAAGGGAGTGAGGTGGTGAATTAGGAAGGGAGGGGATGAGACAGGGAGGAAGCAGGAGAGAAAAAGATAGGAAAACCAGCTTGATTTAAAAGAACAGAATTTAAAACTAGAAGGCTGGTTGTGGAGTATGAAAGTGACGTTTAATGGAATTATACTGACTCTCCTACTAATTCTCAACAGAAATTCTGTCTCAAGAAACAGACTATGAGAGAGGAGGACAGCAGAGGGACTGCTAGAGTATACTGAGGGGGAGAGATTGAAAGCCTGAAATAAACGTGACAAGAATCTTGAGAGCACATCAGGTTGAACCAACGAATAGCACATCTCTCATTTCAGCTGAGATGCTTTATGTCTAATTTCTGCTTTTAATCCTAATAGTTGCCCTCACATATTTGAAGTGATAATAAAGAGAAATGCAATATTTATTTGCCCCATGTATCTTAATTTAATTTATGAAAATATTATTGATATGACATTACCTTGGCAACTTAACATTTTTCACAATGGACATGCATTACCCTCATTTCATTTCCTCTGCCTTCCTAATATTACCTTACCATTGTCAGAAAGTTCTCAGAATAGCGATGCAAATCAAAGCTTCATTACAAAGCCCAGTGCAATAGCATTATTGCAAGAACGTTTTATGAAAGGTAACTACTGTGTATGCTTAGGGCCTGAATTGAAATGATAAAATATAGATTTCATTTATTTTTATAACAAAACCTTATTTTTCTAAAAAAAATAACACCTGGCCTTCAAAATCCTCACTCTTCAAATCATTTACTCAGAGAGAGAAAAATTCTTGCAGAAGCAGGAGCACAGGCTAGGATATACAGGATATTTCTCATCATCTGCACTGACAATGCACTGAGTGATTAGATATTCTCTTCCCTAGTTTCCTCCATGAGACAAGAACAAAGAGCCTTCAGGGCTAAAGACCTGGAGGGGGTAATTTCAAGAAGCAATATAGTGATACCCCAACTCTGAATAAGAATACAGGCACTCTTCCATTGCCCTGTCAACCTAGCCTGGATCCTGAATTACTCTGATTATGAAACTGCCTCAAACTCTCCTTAACTCTGTTTCTGGAATCCAGTCTAGACTGATAAAATGAAAAAGTCTTCATGCCTCCCTGCCCCAGATCCCACTTTGTAATTCTTTTTGGTGTATTCTGAGTGTCTGCAACAAACCAATTCCCAAACTAAATACCTTGGAAGACCCCAAAACAACCATATCATGCCCCTCTTGGAGGCTATGGGGAAGATCTGATGCACACAAAAAAATTATGTTTATTAAAAAACACTTTGCCATTCTCTCAAGAATCCATCCATTATTCCACAAATATTTATTGTTTGCCTACTATGTGCCAGACACTATTCAAGGTGCTGGGGATACAACAGAGGAAAAACAGACAGAAATCTGAGCTCTGCAAGAGCTTATGTTACAGACAACAAACATAAAAATAAACTGTTTCCTATGTTAGACGTGGATACGTGCTATGGAAAAACACAAAGCAGACTGTGGGCTACAATTAAGTACAGTGGTCAGAACACAGCTTACTGAGAAGGTGACTTTTGAGCAAAGGCTTAAAGGGCACGAGATAATTAGCTCCATGGGTCTCTGAGGTGGTGACACCATCAGGGGGAAGCCCTACTTTGTAAGAAAAAGTAGTAGGGCATGAGGTCAGAGAAGTTAACAGGCTAGATCATGAAGGCCTTGTAACCTGCTAGGCAGAATAACTACCACCCACGCCCTCCAAAAAAGTCCATTTCCTAATTGCTGGAACCTGTGAACCTATTATGGAGAAATTAAGATTGCAAGTAGAAGAAATAAGGTTGCTTAGCAGCTGACCTTAGCAGAGGAACACTGTCCTAGATTATCTAAATGGCTCAGTCCAATGTAATCACAAGGTGCCCTATAAAAGTGAAGAGGGAGGAAAGGCAGTCAATGTCGAAATGGCACGGCACAATAAAGACTGGACCAGCCATTGCCGGCTTTGAAGAGGGAAGGGGACCAGGAGCCAAGGAACGCAGGTGGTCTCTACACACTGGAAAAGGCCAGATTCTCTGCCAGAGCTTCTAGAAAGGAACTCAGTCTTGTTAAGCCCTTGTTAAGCTCCACATCAGCCTGGAGCAACCTTTGACCAGTACAAGTGCTGGGTGTTGTACAGCCTTGTGGTATTTGCCCTACAAGGAGTTTTCTCCCACCCGGCACGTGGGAGGAGCGCATTAGCCTGGCAAGACTCCAGAAATGTAAGACAATAAATTCATACAAAGTCACTGAGTTTGTGGTAATTTCTTACGGCATCAACAGAAAAATAATCCACCCATTGTAAGAAATGTGGTTTTTCCTCTGAATGAAATGGGGAGCCACTAGATTATATGAAGCAGGGGAACGACCTGATCTGATGGCTATTTTGAAGAGGGACTCTGGTTGCAAGTTAAGAATAGGCTGTGGAGCAGGCAGGGTCGAGGCAGAAGAGCAGGCAGGAGGGCATCAGAGCGTGAGAGGATGGAGGGTGCTCCGGAGCTGTTGAAGTAGATGTGGTCAGAGATAAGAAGTGGTTGAGCCTACTAGGATGAAGAAAAGGCACTGCTTCAGGACAGCAGAGAGGAGACAAGGATGACTGAAAAATGAAGCATATAATTTGGACCTGGGAAGATGAGATGCTTTCCTCCAGATAAAGATGTCAGTCACAGAGGAAGCTGGGTAGGGGTGGGAATAGGACAGATTTCATCTTAAAGAAATATTAAGGAAAGCTAGTACAGGGTCTGGCACCATTCAATGATGTGGTCTGTCTGAAATGTCAGAGCCAGAATGTGACCTATTTAAAGCTTTAGACTTTACTTTTTAAATGTAGTTAACAGTCTACAAGGGGGTGAAACAGGGCTGTTTGAGAGACGGCCAATACTTATTTATGACTTGCTTGGCTGGTAGGCTAGAAACATACACTGTCACCCTATAAATGCTATCTACCACATGACTATTGACAAGCTTTAAGGGAATTGACAGGCAGTTGGGTTTTTAAACTACTCACATGTGTCATATGATTGTTAATAGTAGCTACTTATATTAGGGAATGGAGTAAATATATTTTTGTTGAGGGAGAAATTCTCAAGATTTCTTCCTAAATTTAATCCATAAAGGAGCCCAATTAAATTTCAGTGTATTTCTGCTTCTCCTTTTCTTCATTCAATACCATGTATGAGATATACTAGGTGACAGCATCCTCTCCAATGTAGTCCTCAACACTAAAAAGCTTCTCTCATCGTGGAGCTGCTCTCTACTGTTGTCATAAGGTGCACATCAGCCTGGAACAACCTTCGACCAGTGCAAGTGCTGGCTGTTGTGCAACCTTGTGGTGTCTGCCCTACAAGGAGTTTTCTCCCACCTGGCACATGGGAGGAGCACGTTACGCCTCCCTGCCATTTCCACTGATGTGTTCTGATCAATGAGTGAACAGCAAAAGCAGTATGTGCTGCTTCAAAGTTTTTAACTGCCTGCTTGAGACCACCCAGGGTTATCACTCTCATGTGCCAACCAGGAAGGCCAGGTATTCTGGACGGTGCAGCTTCAGCTGATAGTGCCTGTCACACTGGGTCAGAGTCTCCTGGTAAAGCTATTGTTCTGGAGAGCCATCAGGATCTGTAACGGCTCTGTATGAAACGGAAATAAATGCTGTTGTATTCGGTTACCAAGATACAGGGGTTCAGCCTATTCCAACACAAATGATGAATAATTAGGAATAAAAGAACCAAAGAAAGAGTTAGGATCCCTAGGGTGGGTTCTAGCAATTGAAAGTATTGGCTATCCACTGAAAGAGAACTGTAGGCTGGGTGCAGTGGCTCACGCCTGTAATTCCAGCATTTTGGGAGGCTGAGGCTAGCAGATCACCTGAGGTCAGGAGTTTGAGACCAGCCTGGCCAACATGGTGAAACCCCATCTCTACTAAAAATATGAAAATTAGCCAGGTGTGGTTGCGGGCACCTGTAATCCCAGCTATTCAGGAGGCTGAGACAGGAGAATCACTTGAACCTGGGAGGCAGAGGTTGCAGTGAGCCGAGATACCACCATTGCATTCCAGCCTGTGCAAAAAGAGCAAAACTCTGTCTAAAAAAAAAACAAAAAACAAAAAACCTTGTAAAAGCAATACAGTAAAGTCAGTTACAGGCTTCTACCTGCAACACCAAAAGACAAAACAAAACAGAAACAAACCAAAAAACCCTAAGGCCCTGATGTTATGCAAAGGATGTCTCAGGATAAAACTTCTAGTGACAGTACCTTGCACAGATTTAAGAAGTTCAGTGTCTCAAGCAATATGGATGGAAGTAGGGATGATGTACTCAGGAAATCAGTTTGAAACACTAAAAAAAATTGCTCCCGTGATAGGAAGGCATTCATATCAACAACCCATGTGATAAGTTTGAATAAAATGAACCTGTAAAATGTGAGCATGGAAAACATCAACATTTCTCAAATAAAGTTTGCATATGATTATAAAATGTATATCTTAGTAAGTTAATCAATTAAACTTAAGTAGACATTTGGATATTTCATCTACCTCCTTTAAAGGGTTGTATTCTCATTGGGAACATGGGGGATCAGTTTTTATGTGACTGTGCCATACAGTCAGGCATACATGGAACATAATATAACAAACATGGAATTTTTAGGGAAATCTAATAAAAACCAGAACTAAGAAAGGTTATTTCTCTAACCTTATCTGGTCCCCCAACCACTACACACACTCAATAAATATCAGCAACAGATTTTATGTGTGACACCTGAGCAGGCTCACTCAGTAGACAACACAAGGCTGTGGCCACACTGAAAACATAATTTAACAAGCCTAATGTAGCAAATCAAGCTGTGCACCACCGCACCCATTACCATAGGAAAGGGATTATTGTTAATGTTGTACTACCCAGAACTCTTCTAGCATGTGGCATCTGCCTTGGTCAGTCTGTGTTTTATATAATAATATTCTAGTAAAAGTTTCAGCAGTAGGCCACAGAGCTGCCTGTTCAGTGTACCCCAACAGATGCATGACTCTTCCACACAGGCAAAAGGAGCACGATAAAAAAAAAAAAACCCTTTGACTTGAACACTGCTTATATTTCTCATTGGTAACAATTCTGCAAACCCCCAGAATCAAAGAACTGGAAATACCCTTGTATCCTATAAGTAAATAGATCATTTTTCCAACACTATTTTGCTGAGATAAACCTTTAAAGTTTCTCTGGTCCTGAATGCATGCCAAACATTTTCCTTATCACTCCAAAAGTTCAGGTAAATGTATCATGTACCACTTGCTTCCTAAGAAAGATTGAATTCACTGAAGTAAATTGGGTAGTTCTCTGAAGCAAATTGGGTAGTTCTCAATACCACTTTATCTTTATCACCTACAATACTGTTCTTCAATTGAGAATACTCCAGTTCCAATAGGCTCCTTGTGAATATTACAGCAATTAAGAAGACCACTTTAATGTATAGGAGAAAAGGACAATGATTATCAGTGGGATTGTGGCTCTGGAATTAAGTTTAAACATCACAGGGAAAATGTTCTCATCTCCAGTGGATAGAAAAGATTGGGTGCGCTTGGAACTGTTATCAGGTGAAACTGAAAAAGAACATGTTCAAAGTTCAGAATTCAATTTTAAATAGTTTCTTGGTACATTCTATAGCAAGTTAGTGAGACTCATAGAAAAAGGTTTCATAAATTAATTTCAGACAGTATGGAACCATGGAAATTCTAAGTAAATGTTTTTAAAAAATCATTCTTAAGAGAGTTATCACATTTTAAATATACTTCCATTTAACAAGGCAAAACGAGTCATTCCTTCCATCTCCTTTCTTTCCTTAGTGCTTTTGTAGCAATGAGGTAAATGATGATGACAACGATAATGAATTATAGGACCACTGGATTTTAGGGTTGAAAAGAAGTTTGCAGTTCAACATTGGAAATTATAGGATGATCTTAAAAACAGATACAGACGTCCTGAAGAAAACACTGGCCAAAAAAAAAAAAAAAAAAAAGTAAGAAAGCATTAGCAAACCGAACCCAGCGATACATAAAAAAGATTACACTTTATTGCCAGTTTGAGATTACTCTAGAAGTGCCAGTTTAATTTAAATTTTAAAAAATCAGCCAGGCGTGGTGCCTCACGCCTGTAACCCCAGCACTTTGGATCACGAAGTCAGGAGATAAGACCATCCTGTTCAACACAGTGAAACCTTGTCTCTACTAAAAATACAAAAATCAGCTGGGCGTGTTGGTGCATGCCTGTAATCCCAGCTACTCGGGAGGCTGAGGCAGGAGAATCGCTTGAACCAGGGTGTCAGAAGTTGCAGTAAGCCGAGATCACACCATTGCACTCCAGCCTGGTGACACGGAGAAACTATAATCATTCAATCAATACAATTTATCATATTAATACATGAAAAGTGAAAAACATTTAACCACCTCAGTGGATATGGAAAAATGTTTAGTAGAATTTAATATTCCTTTATATCAAAAACTTTTAGTGTTTAGTGATTAGAAATTAAAAGAAACTTCCTTAACTTCCTTAACCTAAAAAAAAGTTTTTCATTTCTTCTCTAATTCTTTATATACATATATATATATATATATATATATATATATATATATATATATACACATATACACTTTAAGTTCTGCGATACACGTGCAGAATGTGCAGGTTTGTTACATAGGTATACACATGCCATGGTGGTTTGCTGCACCCACCAACCCATCATCTACATTAGGTATTTCGCCTAATGCTATCCCTCCCCTAGATCCCACCCCATGACAGGCCCTGGTGTGTGATGTTCCCCTGCCCGTGTCTTCTCTAATTCTTATATTTGTCTTTCTTGCCTTACTATGTTAAGATTTTCAGTACTGAACAGAAGCGGTGGCAACAAGTGATCTTATTCATAACCTTAATAAGAAAATAAGAACTGACTCAACTTTTCAATATTGATTATATGTGTATATATGCACATGTGTATATACATATATATACACACATACACTCACTATACATAACAAAAATATTAAGTATATAAATAATATATATCTACATTACTGTAAATATTTTATAATGATTTAAAGATGTGTATACAAGTATAAATTTATTAATATAATTATATATCTATAAATGTATAGCAAAACTAAAAACATGAACTAGCTTTCATTAAGATTATGAACAAAACCATCTATCACTCATTCTATCCAACACTGGAGCTCTAAGTGTAGTAATGCAAGAAGGACAAGTATAAGAATTAGTAAAGAAATAAAATAATTTGAAAAGAATAGTCAATCATAGATGATATAATTGTGTAAAACCCCTAAAAGAGACTCAGTTAAATTATTAGTGTTCACAAAAGTCTTAAGGATACTTTCTGGCTTAAAAAAATCAACTGAATTTCTCTAAGCCAGTGACAAACAGAAACAAAACATTTTAGTAACTTTCTTTATAACAGCATCAAAATATCAGGTACTTAGAAATAGATCCAAATAGGTACAAAAACTTTATGAAGAGATCATCAACCCTTACTGAAGAGCAGTAAAGAAGCTGTAAATAAATGTAGAGAAGATACAGCATGTTCATTCATGTGAAGACTCAGTATTGTAAGAATGTAAATTCTCTCCAAACTAATATATAAATTCAATTCAATCCCAATCAAAATCTCATAGGTTTCTGTTTCTGAAATTTAACCGGCCAGTTCTAAAATTAAAGTGGAAGAACAAAGGGCCAAGAACAGCCTGACCATTCTTGGCTGTGAACAACACAGGAACCTACCCTGATAGATATCACGGAGTATTATAAAGTTAGGGTATGGAATTACAAGAATTGAAAGAATGACAACTGAAATAGTTTAGAGCATCCAGAAGCAGACACAGAAATACTAAGACATTTGAATTTAACAGAATTATAATAGCTGTGTGTTTCTGTGGAGAAATGACAGACTTTATAATAAATGATGCCTGACAATTGGTCATGTGTATGGTGGAAAAGCTGTACCCCTATCTCACACCATATGCAAAAATAAAAAGTTATCCTATGTAAAGTAAACTTTTAAACAGAAAAAATTATGAAACTTTTACATAAAGTAGAAGAGTCTCTCTATGGCTTTAGGTAGGGAAAGATTTCTTAAATAAGATACAAAATATTCAAACATAAAAATGTTGACTCTATTAAAATCAAGAATTCCTGGTCATCAAAAAACATACAGGAAGAGAAGACAAGTCAGCAATTGGGACAAGATACTTGTAGCATACACACACACACACACATACACACACAGACAGACACAATCTACAAATGATTAGTGTTCCTAATATGTAAATAATTCCTATAAATCAGAGAGTAGAATGATAGTTACTAGAGTCTGGAAAAGTGGGAGGGAGAAAGAAAGGTTTGTTAATGGGTATCAACATACAATTAGTTCTAGTGTTCAATAGCATGGTACGGTGACTACAGTTAACAATAATTTGTTGTATATTTCAAAATAGCTAAAAGAGAATATTCAAAATGTTCCCAACACAAAGAAATGATAAATGTTTGAGGTGATATGCTAATAATCCTGAAGTGATCATTAGGCATTGTATGCATATATCAAAATATCACATGTACTCCAAAAATATGTACAATTATTATCAGTAAAAAAAAAATGTTTTTAAAGAGTTCCTGCAAATCAGTGAGTAGAAAAATTGTCAAAAATCTTACCAGGAACATCACAGAAGAGTAAATCTGAATGGTCAATGGTCAATAATTACATTAAAATATGCTTGAGCTCAATCACAATGAAATATCTCATATCCATAAAACTGGCGAAAATTTAAAATCTAGCTATATTGTTTTGCTGACCATGTAGAAAACTGGAATTCTATTTTACATTTAGTGGTTTAAAGAATTAGTAAAATTACTGTGGGAAGCAATTTGGCATTATCTAATATATTTCAAAAGTAACATATTCTATAAACAAACAATTTCATTCTAGGTATACTTACCTAGAGAAAATTGTTATACATATTCATTGACTATGTGAAGAAGGTGGTTTATAGTTATGCTGCATGTAAGAGCAAAAACCTGGAAATAATGCAAATATCCATTTTTTTAAAAAAGCAAACTATACTGCAATGCAATGAATGGATAATGGGCTACATTCAACAACATGATACTCCTTAGGAGTGCAATATTAAGGAGAAAAAGATGCAGAAAAAATTTTCGGTATACTTCCATTTATAAAGCTCAAAATCACACAAAACTAAACAATGAACTCCATAGAGATATGAAAATTCATGGTAAAATTATAAAGAAAAGCAAACGAATGATTATTCCACAGAAAAGTGAAATAGATGGAATCAGCAAGGGGTACAGAAGGGACTTCAAAGATAATGATAGCCCTGTTTCTCAAATCGGGTGTTAGTTATATGGGTGCTCACTGCGTTGCTTCTCTTCATATACACCACAGTTTTAGAAACTCTCAAATTCAATATTTAATTTAAAAATAAATCCTTTCGCTGGCCTCTAGTAAAATGTCCTGGCTCCTTACCTTGGTTATGTAAGTGCTTCCAGATCTGGTTCCATCTTGGTTTCCAGAAAAATCTCACCATACTTATCTCCCCATTTTTCCCTACCTTACATTCCTTATGGCAGTCATACTTGGCTTTTTTCATTTTCCTGAACGTGAAATCCTAGAAATACTCTTTCCATTTCCACTTGCCTGGTCAATCCCTCACTTCCTCTGAAAAATCATCCCTGAACTTACCCTCCCCAGCTCCTTACTTAGGTAAAGGGACACTGCTCTGAGGGCTGACTGTAGCCTGTAACCCCCTTAACATTACATTTAAACTGTTTTTGTGATTACTTCCTATACTAGGCAGTACACTTGGTGACAGCAAAGACCACTGCTATCTTGTGCACTGTTGGAGGTTTACTACCCAGTGCCTAGAACATGAACAGTACCTGATAAATATTTCTCATTTAATGGAAGAACAAACAGATGAACGTATTTCTTTTTGTAGCAGCCCATTCTTTTCATTGTTAAATAGATCTAATCTTCTTTGGGTGTGTGGTGTCAGGACGTGGACAGCATTTCTTTTAACTGTCACCCTACAATATGGGCACACCATTTCTTGTAAATTTCTCTCATTTCTCTTTTTCAGTTATTTTAAATGTGAGTGCAAACTAAGTCAGTTCAGGAGTATGATATGAGGAACAATTTCCAAATCTAAAATTTTTGAACAAAGTTCTCTTTTTCTGTCATGCATACTTATTTAGGTCACAAATTCATTTATTTTTATTTTTAATTATTGTGGGTACACAATAGGTATATATATTCATGGAGTACATGAGATGTTTTGATACAGGTATGTAATATGATATAATCACATCATGGAGAATGGGGTATCCACTCCCTCAAGTATTTATCCTTTGTGTTACAAACAATTACAATCTTTTAGTTATTTTGAAATGTACAAATACATTATTATTGACTATAGTCACCATGTTGTGTGTCTTAGTCATTCTATGTCTTATTCATTCTATTTTTTACACCATTAACCATCCCCACCTGTCCTCCACAAGCCCCCACTACCTTCCCAGCCTCTGGTAACCATTCTTCTACTCTCTATGTCCATGAGTTCAATTGTTTTGAACAAATTCATTTTCTGAGAAAATACAGACACCATTTATTCTTCATGTAGGATTTTAATAATTACAAAATGTCAGAATTATACTAGTAGCATGGCTGATTTATCATGCATGCAGTGCTAATCCAGTGTCTTCTCTGGCTTGACCATAACTTCATCTCCTTTTTGTCTCAGCTTTTTTCTCTCCAGAACTTCTCCAAGGACCCCCTTCATGCCCTCATCCTCCTCCTGCAATGTGATGACCCCCACTGGACTCTAGGTGTTTCTCTCTCTCTCTCTTTTGCCATATTTTCATCTAACTACCTCTTTTCTTGAACTCTATTTTTCATTTCCACATCCACAATCCCTCTCCCTTCCAGCCTTCTAACTGTCACCCTTTGGATTCTGCTTGTCAGCTGGATTAACAGAGTGACAAACCCATGAAGTCCCCCCAAAAAGCTAATGGAATGAAATCATCTCCCTATATAAGAATCACAGATAATGTTTCTAATTTTTTCTGATACATGTTTAACATGTTTGTTGTATGAAAAGCAGTAAATAAGATTAAGATCCCAACTCGAAAAGACAATGAAAAGTCCTTAGTCTTG